>NC_140483.1:64111990-64244490 GCF_964271855.1 Acomys minous | reverse complement strand
CATAGATGATATAGATGATAGATAGATAGATACATACATACATACATACATGATAGATAGATAGTTACATACATACATACATACATAGATACATACATACATACATAGATACATAGATGATATAGATGATAGATAGATACATACATACATACATACATACATAGATGATATAGATGATAGATAGATAGATAGATACATACATACATACATACATACATACATACATAGCTACATAGATGATATAGATAGATGATAGATAGGTAGATAGATAGATAGATAGATAGATAGATAGATAGATAGATAATAGATAGATAAACACTGGCAATAGGCAAAGAGACACCTTACTGGTGATGTTGTTCTTAACATCAGTCAGGGGCAGATCAGATGGCAGTCCTTTGTTCATCCTAGCTTGATGCCTGGCTTGGTGGCCAAAGCGGTTCTATGCCTAGGACTCCTGATTATAAGTAAATAAAATCAAATCCGGGCAGTGCAGTGTGGAAGGAGGAAGACAGACAGAAACCTTCAGACCACCACGGCACACTCACAGACCTGCCCTCCAGCGCACAGCACAGGTGGGGCCATAGGATACCTGCCTGCTGCCACAATATGCAGTACTGAATGAAGATTTCCTGGGGGCCTGCCAGCCACCTGGGCAGCCTGCAGCGGGAGATACCACAGTGGTCGAGTATGTGGTGGTCAGATGGGAGAGAAAGAGAAGTGGAACAGCTTGAGCATTATGAAGAGAGATGGAACCGGAGACTCCATCTGGGTGGAGAAGAGTATCCTGTTGTGAGTGGCCAGCCCCATTACTTGGGACAATGACAAGGTCCCAGCCTGAGCTTCCTCTGAGGGCCATGTCTGAGGTCATAGCTATTCAGCATCAGGGGTCTGTGTTGATGTTGGTGGCTCCTTTACCACTAGAGAATGTGGAGAAGTCCCTGGTTGGGCAGCTGCTGGGGACCACATGGATGTCTAGGGGCTCTGCAGAACTGCCCCCCCTCCTCACTGGCTCTGGCTCTCTGGAGGGCTGGCCCCACCTCTCACCTGTGGCAGCACTCAGGAGAGCAGGCATTGCGCTTTGCCCAGGCAGCACAGTGGAGCTGGCCCTAGTGCTTGGGGTGTGAGTGAGTCAACCCCAAGGGTGTGATGTGAGGTGGCATGGGCGTAGATGTGATGCCCCACAAGGCACACCTCTCACCACCTCCAGAAGTCAGGAAAGCTGTCCATAAGGTCATGAGCTCTGGAAAGCTATCTATGCCCCTCACCAGTTTCAGCACTCAGACGATCAAACCCTGCCTGTCCGTCTCACGGACAGCATAGCAGAGCTGACCCTTGCTAGCTATTCATAGCAGAGAAAACCTTCCCTGCCAGACTCCCTTTGTTTACTTTGTATATACTTTGTAAACTTTGTATACTTTTCAGCAAAGTGTCCAGGACCCTGCTGAGGAGCTCCAGCAGCCAACTTCTCCGCAGCTTCCAGTTTTGCCTCTGGGCTGCTCCTACATCTTTCGCTGGGGACTCTTCTTCAGCTAGTCAGCTTCCCTGGGTGCTATACTCTGTGGTCCCTCAAAGGGGTGCTTGGATCTTCAGGCTGTGCTGCAAGCCTCTCTATACCCCTAGACAGCAACACTCAGGACTTCAAAGTGCCTAAGTGCCCACAGCCCTGGGGCCTGAGAGCTGAAGCCTGAAGACACTGAGAAGCTGAGGCCACGGAGAAAGCAGCGGCACCTGGGGCCTCGTTTAGGACTGCTGCTGACTGGGGAACTCAGGGAGAAAGGCATATTTAACTGGAGCTATTCCGTGAGCTCCGGCAGTGTCATCTCTGTGGCAACAATGTATAAACGGGCCATTCCCCCTAGGCATGGAGCTTTACTACTTGGTCTGGCACTTCCAGCCCGAGACCAGAACTAGAAATCTGACGCCTTAGTGTAAGTTCATAGTTAAGAAAAGTTGTTTTGTTTTGTTTACAGTTCAAGTCTGTGTAAACCCCTTAGAGCATGAGTTAATAGGCCCCTCCCCCACCTCTCTGTCAAACTGGCTGTTCCAGCCTCTGTCATAATGGCCATCCCCAGACCCTCAATAGGACCCCCCTCTCAGATTTATACTAATTTTAGGTGAAAGGGCTGAACAAAACTCCACCAAGGTCTAAGCTTTCCCCCAAGCTCAGGAGTTGAAATCACACCCATCCTCATTTGGAAATTCTCTGCCCTAAAAAGCACACACACACACACACACACACACACACACACACACACACACCAAACCAACAACAACAACAACAACAAGTATATAAAGGCTGTGTTTGCCCAGTTTTCTGCTCTCTCCTCCCAGGAGCAGAGGTGGCAGCCACTCCTGGATTTGTCCCTCTTCCTCTGGATTCCTACCTCCAATAAATCTCTTTAAAGATATTTACTGCTTCCTGCCTCGTAAATCTCTCATTGGAAGAAACAAAGGAAGAAAGAAGAAACATAGAAGGAGCTGAGCTTAAGCTCCTAAACTCTTTAGTTCACCAGGGGTTGAGGTAACCCTCCCTTGGAAGTTCTCTCAGCAGGAGAAGGAGTCGGGGTGAGGCCCTTAGCGCATCAGTTCATCAGGGGTTGGGGTGCAGGTGAGCCAAGCTCCAGGTTGTGAGAATGGAAGAGCTGGCTGAACCCCCTCAAAGGCTGCAGCACTTGGGGAGACTGGGCAGCACAGTGGAGCTGGCTCTGGAGGCATGGGTGTCAGTGAGGTAGCCACAAGGACATGAGAGCAGGTGTTGGACTACCTGGAGCCACGCTGGAGCTCTTGCCCTGGTGGTGCAGATAAGGGAGAGCTGGCACGTTGACCAGCTCAGCTATCACCCAAGCCCAGATCCAGGTATCTGAGTTGTCCCACCCTCAAACCTCTATCATCTGCACATGGTTGGGCTGTGTGAAAGGGCCTGTCCTTCTGGTCCAAAGAGCAGGCTTTCCATGACACAGAGCAACAACAAGATGACTGGGGGAGTCCTGATGAGGATCCAATATTGATGATGTCACAGAAGCCAGAGATCTCAGACCAGTCCAATGACTCATTGCAATCAACATTTGAAAGTGAAGATGTGTGGAGAGAGGGACACACTGTGGGACACACTGTGATACAGTACAGCCTCCACCATGAGATGTTTCCTGTGCTTTGTTTTTGTTCCTGTTCCATATTTTTTGTTGGTGTGTATGTGTGTGTGTGTGTGTGTGTGTGTGTGTGTGTGTGTGTGTGTTACCTGTAGGGGTTACAAGGAAAGGGTGGATATGAGGGAACCAGGAGATGAGCAGAACTGCGGTACATGATGTAAAACTCACAAAGAATCCAAAAAAAAAAAAGTTAAACAAATTCATAAATAATGCATGACATTGGAATAGTTCGTATTTCATTGTGGAGATGCATAAAATTCTGAATAAGAAAAATTATTTACAAAATATCAATTCCATAAGTTAAATGTTGCCAGGATATTAGGTCAATGTTTTAAATACAGGTTTCCTGCAGTCCAGGCTGGCCTCAAGCTTGCTATATAGTTTGAAACTTCTATTGTCCTGCCTGCACCTCCAAAGTGCTGAGATGACAGACATGCACTGCCATACCCAACTTTATTCATTAAAATTTTTCAAAAGTCTTAAAACCATTGGCATCAGAGCATTTCATAATCCAGACTAACAGGCATGTGTATCTACGTTAAATTAAGAAAGGCACAGGACTCACGGATGTGCCACTCTGTGGCTTTCCCTTATAAGAGCTGATGGTCTTCGCACACTCTTCTGCCAGGCTTCTGAGAAGGCCCCAGGCTGAGCTTAGTTACTGTCAAGCACAGATGTGATGAGTCTTACTTTAAATCCAGACTTCATGTCTCCTGTGGTCCCTGTCCTGACAGTATTTCTCCTTAAAACACCAGTGGGTTTTCCAAAACCACAGCCAAGCAGCATGTGCAGTTTTTCTAACTCAAAAAAAGCCATGAATGAACTATTTGTGTCTTTTCTGCTTTCCCTACTATAGTTTCAATTTAGTTATATGCTTTCTTTTTTAAGATCAAACTGTCCTCCACCAGCCTGAAGAGATAGTTCCTTTGGTACATCCCCTTCCCTGGGCAAGTGTGAAGAGCCAAGTTTAATTATGGAAAACCCACATTGGCAAAGGAGACAACTGAACTTAACAACAGCTCAGGCTTTAAGATGAACAATTAATAAATGAGACCACTTGAAACTCAACAGCTTCTGTAAGGCAAAGGGCACTGTCAATAGAATGAAACAGCAGTCTGCAGATTAGGAAAAGATCTTCACCAACCCTATATACTACAAAGGGCTAATATCCAAAATATATAAAGAACTCAAAAAGTTAAATGCCAACAAACCAAAAGAATCCAATTAAAAATGGAGTACAAAGAGAATTCTCAACAGAGGAATCTTGAATAAATGAGAAAACTTAAATGCTCAGTGTCCTTAGTCGTCAGACAAATGTAAATCAAAACAATTCTGATTCCATCTTACACCCATCTGAACTGATAAGATCAAAAAATCAAATGGCAGCACATGCTGGTGAGGATATAGAGAAAAGGGAACACTACTCCATTGCTGGTGGGAGTGAAAATTTGCACAACCACTTTAGAAATCAACCCGGTGCTTTCTTGAAAAGTTGGGAATATCTCTACCTCAAGACCCAGCTATACCACTCCTGAGCATATACCCAAAAGATATTCCACCATATAACAAGGACATTTGCTCAACTATGTTCATAGCAGCTTTATTCATAATAGCCAGGATCTGGAAACAACCTAGATGTTCCTCAACAGAAGAATTGATAAGGCGACTGTGGCACATTTATACAGTGGAATACTACTCAGCTACTGGAAACAAGGAAATCAAGAAATATGCAGACAAATGAATGGAATTAGAAAATATCATCCTGAGTGAGGTCTAGGGACCCAGAAAAACACACATGATATGTATTGATTTACAAGGAGGACCCTAGGAAGGATAATTAAGTCTTACTCTGAAGGGGAAATAGAATAGACAGCAGAAGTGGTTGAAGAGAGGAAACAAGGTGGAAGAGGGAATGCTGAGAGAAATAAGGGTGGAGATCAGAAATGGGGAGAGCAGGGGCAGGAGGACAGAGGACCTGCAGAGAGAAGAGAAACTGTAGGCACAGGCATCTCCGTGACAGGCTAGAGACAAAGGACAAGGTAAGCTTCTGGTAGGATATGGGGGCGACTCTAGCTGAGATTCCTAGTAGCAGGGCTCACGGTGACTGAAACGGGCACCCTCTAACTAGAATGGACTCCTAGTTGAAGGAGGGGAACACCAACCCACCCACAAAAACTTTGACCCAAAATTTACCCTGCCTTCAAGATTTGCAGGCATAAAGATAGAGCAGAGATTGAGGGAATGCCCATCCAATGCCTAGCCCTACCTGAGACCGACCACATTGAAGAGAGTCAACCCCTGACACTATCAACAATACTCTGCCATGCTAGCAGACAGGAGCCTAGCATAGCCGTCCTCTGAGAGGCTCCACAAGCAATGGATCAAAACAGATCCTGAGAGTCACAGCCAAACATTGAGTGAAGCATAGAAAGTCTTATGGAAAAGGGGGGAGGGGCAATAGAAGGACCTGGAGGTGACAGGACCTCCACAAGAAGTCCAACAGAGCCAACTAATCGGGGACCAGAGGAGCTTGCAGAGACAAAAGCACCAATGATCATGAATAGACTGCGCCCATACACAGATGTAGCAGATGGGAGCTCAAGCTTCCTGTGAGTCCCTAGTAAGGAGAGTCTGGGCTGTCTCTGATATACACTCAGTTGCCTGCGTTTTGGTCACTCTCCTCGGTGGGACTGTCTTGCCAAGCCACCTGGAAAAAGGATGTTCTCAGTCCTGAAGTGACTTGATGAGCTGGAGGGGGAGGTTGTGGGAGCTCCACTTTCCTGAGGCATAAGGGAAAGGGTTTAGGAGAAGGAGGAGGAGTGAGGGTGGAACTCAGAGGACAGGAGAGAGGCTAAGATCAGGATGTGAAGCGAATAGATAAATAAATTAATTAATTTTAAAAGTTTGGGAAAAACCCACATGCCAATAATAATCCCATCACTGAGCAAACAGAGAGGAGCAGATTCTGGGGGCTTTCTGGCCAGCTAGGCCACCTAAAGCAGAGTGAGCCAGACATCAGTAAGGTGTGTCAAAGTGTAACTAAGGATAACATAGATGTCATCATCCTCTGGCTCCACACAGGCACACATACTAACACATGCACACATCCATACTCGTGCAAATGTGCTTGTCCATGCTCATGCTCACATGCAAGCATACACTCCTTTATCTTTTCTCTGTTTTGTTTTATTTTTAATATATTTTATTAATTTATTCATATTACATCTCAGTTGTTATCCCATCTCTTGCATCCTCCCACTCTTTTCTCTGTTTTGTAATGCCCATCTGCTTTCTTTATATATGGTTCTTATGACTGTTATCTTCCCAGTCTGAGTAAACATGTCCGTAGTCCATTCTCAACAGAAGCAATTTCAAAAGATAGTTTCAAATACTTTTTTTTCTTTAAATTTCCAAGGTAGCATGTTCCATTTTGGCAGAAGATTAAAGAACCAAAAACCATCTTTGCATTTTGGTCACTGGAGCTGCTTAGAAAAGATAGCAATTAAGGAATTTCACTGCAATGTGGTCAGTATTAGCACAGAACTCCAAGAAGTTAGTGCTAGCAGGGATGTTCATGAATAAGTCTGATAAAGATCTAGTCGTAATTAAGCAAGTCTGCTGTTGGGGCTGGGTAGCAATTAATGAGCACTTGCTGCTCCTTAAGAGCAGCTGAACTTGATTCCCAGCTGGAATTGTACCTTTTCTCAGCTATTTTATTGTGTTCTTATATTTACCACCCTTCTCCACCCCAAGCTCTTCTAAATCCCCAACACTAGGTAGGAGAGAAAAGGTTAGAAGGAAAAGGGGATATGGATCTCCTTAGCCCACTTCTCACTGATTAGAGACATTGCGCTCCTTGGGGCAAGTTTTATCTTCATTGATAGGATATCAAATTTCTCCTAAAGGGCCATGCAACAAACACGCAGCCAAGGCTACACAGAGAAACCCTGGCTTGAAAAAAAAATGAGAGTTTTTTTTCCAGAACAATTAGTCTTTCCCCTTGGGTTAATCCAAATGTGATTACTTGTGTGGAATTCATTCACTTGGATGGAGCAGGATTATTTTTTAAAGCCAGAGAGATAACCAGCTAGCCTTTGAAGGCATTGGCAGCATATAGCTATAGGGGAATTGAATTCTCCCAACAAGCAGTGAATCTGGAAGAACTAGGCTAAGATGGGATTGAGAAGCACCAGTAAACACTGCTAGTCTGTTGAGATCTGAACAGAGGATCAAACTAGCCCACATTGAGAATCTCACATATAGACACTATATAATAAATATATGGGCTATTTTTTATTTGGTCCCTTTCTATGACATGGAGCAACAGAAAGCTGGGACAGCCACATCACTCTTCTTCTGCCTCTGGTCTGAGCTCATATTTTAGCCAAGCAGCAATCCACGTTTCTATCTAGTTAAGGCTCGGGTATGGGAAGAATAGAAATCTTCACTCTTGAAGGAGAACATGGAAGCATCAAGGCCAATTGTGAGTGGCAAGAGCTAAACCATCATTCAGAGACTCCAGGCATGCACCATCAGGCCCAGTTCTTGTCAGTGAGTTGTCAGTGCTGACCGAAATTCTCAAGTTCAAAGCAAATGTATGCAAGCATGGCAGCTTCGCATATCACACAAGAAACCCAGTGGCCAGGTCATAACAGGGGAAAAAAAGATAGATTTCAACTGAGTCTTGGCATAAAACAGTTCAGGAAGGAGAGATAACGAGGCTGTCCTGTTTTGAGAAGGCAGCGACCTCAAACAAGAAGGCTTTTACACTCTCTGGGATTCGATTATCCACGCAGATAAGAGCAAAAGGAAAAGGCAAACCAAAAAGAAATAAGACTACAGAGGTTGCCCAAGAAAGCAGGTTATTTGGGGAAAAGAGGTCGTCCTGCCAGTTGTTTTCTATTAAGAATAAAATCCTCAAAGCCAAGATTTCCAAGCTAGTGTTATTTGGATTCTTTGTAAGATGGAGAATTTAAGAAACAAGGTACTAGACTAAACCCTATTTGAAAAGACTTGAATAATTGGCTCCAGCAACCGAAGAGTGATTCAGTGAGTTTAGAGATTGTATTGTGGGGAACCATGCAAACCTATGGGAAGGGATGAGAGTGTCTGAGTTGTAGGGAAGGGGTCAGTGGGATCACCGTTAGGGACTCTTTAACCAGTAAAGAGTGACCTGAAAACATAAAGAATTGGAAGACATATAGACATAGATATAGATAAATATAGCTTACATAGGTACAGGAAGAGAAATAGGAGTTGACAGATACATAAGTATAATATATGTTTATATATGTCTGTATAATTATATGTGTTGATAGATACATAAGTATATGTATTATTAGATATATAAGTAATATATATACTTTTTCATCTTTTTCATGCTGTTTACTTTCAGTGCCTTCCTACCTAAAGAGTACCAAACCCGAGCTTTAACAGCAATGAATACATATACAGCTGATAATAAAACAAATGAAATGAAGAAGTTTTTTCTTTCTTTCTAACTGATTATCAGTAGCATATTCCACTGAAGCATATGTACCACAGTCACACATGTATGTACACATGTGCATGCACATATGTAAACATCCAGAAAGCCTCAAACTAAGGCATCAGCCAAGGACAATACAGGTGGTAAACTTTAAACCCCTACCCAGATCTAGCCAATGGACAGAACATTCTCCACAGTTGAGTGGAAAGTGGGGTCTGACTTTCACATGAACTCTGGTGCCTTATATTTGACCATGTCCCCTGGACGGGGAGACCTGGTGTCACTGAGAGGAAGGATAGCAGGTTACCAAGAAGAGACTTGATACCCTATGAGCATATACAGGGGGAGGAAATCCCCCTCAGGAACAGTCATAGGGGAGGGGAAAATGGGAGGGAGGGAAGAATGAGAGGATACAAGGGATGGGATAACCATTGAGATGTAACAAGAATAAAGTAATAAAAAAAATTTAAAAAGAGATAAATATAAAAAAAGAGAGGAGGGGAGGGAGAGAATGCTCATAAGTAGAGAGATGGTAGTTTTAATTCTGGGATTCCTTGGCTGGTATGTGACTCAAATCCCAGGCATTTATAGACAGACCTTATGTCATGTCACACCATGATTAAAATTGACAACTGCCAGAGGAACCTAGCTACTTAGAGAAACTGTTCTCCGTTGCCTAGTTGGCAAAATAAACCTTAAGAGTAACTGAACCCATTCTTCATTTCATTTTCCCAGCACACGCCGTGTTCATAGCGGGCCCAATCTATAAATGTAAGTCATCTAGCCTCTAACTCAAGGGAAGAAAGTGGAGAAGCCAAGGGATTCGGCAGGTCCAATTCATCACCCAGGAAATAAACAGGGCCCTGCTACCAGCGTGGTGGGATGATAACAGCTGGGTTATAACTAAGTGCCCAGCCAGAGTTGTTGAGCGGGACTCAACCAATAAAGCTTGACCTTGGAGAACAAAGGCAATTGGAAGACAGACGACCTGGCCCACAGAGATGAGTTTTCTCCTCTGTAAAATGTGAGCAGGTCGTACAGTTCCTCGTATTTCTCTGGTTCCTCACTTACAGAGCACATTAACAGACGCATTCTCATGTGATCCTCAACACCCCGTTAAGCAGACAGTCTTGGGGGCCCAGCCCAGAGGACTTGAGGAGGTGCAACCCAAGTCTGTCACTCTGTCATCATACAGAGGAGCCCTGCTCTCATATTTGCTTCCTGAATCCAAGCTTGTTTTCAGTATTACCCCTCTCTATAGTGGTTTTGTTATGAAAGCTCATAGTGCTGAAGGGCAAATGTCCTTTAAAAAGAAAATATAGTATTAGAGCAACAATATACCAGCATAGGCAGCATGACCTCACGCTTCTAAAATGGATGCTTTTTAACTCCTATTTCCAACCAGCTGAGATCAAATCAGCACAGCTCTGAGAGTGTCTTGTAGTTGCCAATATCTCCAGATTGCCTTTACCGCGTACAGTCAGCATCAGGTCAGGGGTCTCCCAAGAAAAATCAAACCTTCCTACTTATTCTCACACCTGGTTTTGAGCCAAAATCTTTCTTACTCATTACATAGGTTGTCCACTCAAGGGAATGTCACTAGTTCAATGCATCCACAAAAAGAAATGTCTTGTCTAGTCAGTAATGGGCTTGTTTTGCAAGTATTCAGGTTTCATGTTTAAAAAAATCTGACTTTTGTGACATGCATAATGGAGACAGAAAGACCCTTGTGTTTGACTTGCCAGCCTCCCTTGGTCACTCA
This sequence comes from Acomys minous, assembly GCF_964271855.1. Taxonomy (NCBI): domain Eukaryota; kingdom Metazoa; phylum Chordata; class Mammalia; order Rodentia; family Muridae; genus Acomys; species Acomys minous. The sequence goes on along the minus strand of NC_140483.1, from coordinate 64,234,091 downwards.
GAGAAAACCGTGTCTCAAAACACAAGGTAAAGCCAGGCATGGGACCCATACTTGTCATCTCAACCCTTGGGAGACTGACCTAGGGGGAAGTCTCTGTAAGTGTAAGACCAGTCTGGTCTACATAGTGACTTTTAGGTCAGCCACAAAAGCATAGTGAGAGCCAGTGTCAAAGAAAAACAAAACAGGGTGGGTGGGACCTGTCTGAGGAATCACAGCCAAGATTGTCCTCTGGTCTACACACACACACACACACACACACACACACACACACACACACACACACACGAGATCACTGATGAATGCACTCAAAAGAGTGCTGACACCAAAATCCAACCAAGAAACTTCTATACACTATAGCCCAAAGTTCCCTTACTGAATGAAGATACCCACTTGTTCTTTTTATCTACACTGAGTGGTACACTGGTTGTCACATGAGCTGAGACCCATGCCTGCTTCAAGGGCAGGAGAGCTGCAGAGTCACTGCAATACTCTTGCGTACAAGGGTGCGGCGTTTGGCTTAATGTTCTTCTGTTCCCATCAAGAAAATTGTCTGTCTCTGCGTGTCTGTGTGTGTGTGTGTGTGTGTGTGTGTGTGTGTGTGTGTGTGTGTGTGTGTTCCCACCCATCTGTCTGTCTGTCTGTGTGCCTACTTGCCTGTTTGTGTATGGGTCTGAGGTCAATGTCAAGTGTCTTCTATAATTGCTCTCCATCTTCCTTCTTGAGGTAGGGTCTCCCATTGAATCTAGAACTCTCTAATTAAGTAGCCTGGCTCACCACTGAGCCTCAAGGACTCCCCAGCCTCCACCTCCTCAGTGCTAGAATTACAGGTGTACTATTATGCCTGGCACTGTTTTTTACATGGCTCCTGGGAATAAAATCAGGTCTGCATGCTCCCACTGCAAAGCACTTTACTAACAGATTTCTCCCCCTGGTCACACCATCTTAATTGTTACCCCTTTCACATAGATCCCCACGTTTTCATTTCAAAATGAATCCCATAATTTAGAGAGCCAGCATCACCTCAAGAATCACTCCCAAAACTAAGATGAGCCACAGCAGATCTGGGATGTACTTGTAAGAAACAAGAAAGACAAGGAGAAGGGCCAATATTTACCAACATGTGGGTCATTGTAAATATTATATGAGCACTCATAGGCTGTACCACCCAGGAGGTAATACTTTGAGGCTTTTCCATCACGCTTAGAAAGAATAAATAGCACAGAATAGGCAATCGAAACCACACTTTTAAATAACTTATCACCATTATTTTGAGACAACTGGGTAGGGTTTGAGCTATCAAAGAAAGATATGCAGAATGTATATCTCTAGGAATATAAACTCAGAAAGTCCATGGGTCACAGTTTTAATAGTTTAAGTCATTTCAAAGCATAGCATTTTGGTAAAAAAAATATCTGACCTCTGCATTTGTGACATCATTGCAGGTTAAAATATGATTAATGATATAAAAAGTCTTTAAACCCCGGAAGCATTAAAATGAACTATGGCCTCATATCCAAGTTAAGTCATATCTTTATTTCTTTTATATTGTTCTGATTAGTGTGCAATTTAGAAACTTTTTTACAACTATTAGAAACTTCTTTATAACTATTATTTTTTGTATTACTACGACAATCTTAAATAAATTCTGTCACATGGTGACCCTCAGTCATTGTCTAGGTGGGGAGGCCCAGTGGCACACAGAGAAAGGGGAAATAAGCTATCCAGATGAGACCTGGTAGGCTGTGGTCATATGGTGGGGGAGAGGTCCCCTTCTGTCAGAGGTCTAGTGGAGGGGAATAGGGCAGAAGAGGGAGGGAGGGTGGGATCGGGAAGATACAAGTAAGGGGATATCCTTCGGGACATAATCAGGGTAAATTACAATAATTTTTTAAAATGCCGTTGAGAAATAAGAATGTGCTTTTACTTGTTTGGTGAATACTGTGGAAGTCACTCAGGGCTCAAGTTTAAAGAGATCCATCACTCCTTCCATGAAGTGCCCATCCATCCCCCTGCCAAGAGCCAGGCTTGAGGAGCTATTGGCAGGTAACCTCTGGTCGCTGTTCTCCTCTTGTCTCAGAACCCCTGAAGGAAGGAATGAAAGTGGCCAAGTCAAATGATGTTAAGAAGACAGAAGACATAGCAAGCAATTGTATTAAGTAGGCTATGGCATGGAGCCCTTCCACTCTCCCAGTGGAGTCCTCAGTAACATGGCTAACCTCACAGATGGCTGACCAGAAACATGGCAGAGAAACAATAAACATACATGAGGATCCGAGTTGAACCAAGGCATGTGAAATCTACTGTGACTCAATGGGCCTTAAGAAAGACTATAGCATTAGATATTGCTTTTTTAAATACAAGAATGCAATCAAATGGGAATATAAGAGTCTTCCATTTAGAACAAGAAGAATGTCTGTAGTATCTTTTCTTCCCATCATATTTTTTTCATCTTTTCTTCAAATGGTGAAATGGGAATCAAAAGAAAAGTTTGAGAGGCAAGAAAATCAAGATGACAACTAGTGCTGGGGACCACTGTCCTCTGGGTGTGACTTAGCCATGGCCATCATGAACTCTCTACAGCAAGGATGTTCTGCAGGAGATCTGCACAGAATTAGGTTCTTTAATATCTGTCCTGGAGAGTGGGAGGAACTCATAAGGCTCTACCTCTCCCCAAGATCTAAGGATGGCTGACAGTTGCTGAAAGAGAGATGGTTTTTGTCTTCAGTGGTGTTGCTGCCCATAAGCCGCCCATACCACCATAGGTAAGTCCAGTTAAACTCATTGCTTCACCAACCTAGACTTGAGTGGGAGCCTTTGTTTCTGTGGTTCAGGTTCCTCAGAAGAAAGAGCTCACACAACTAGACTACATGATGTCAGTTAGGACTTTCCATAGTGGCAATGCCCTGCTACTCATTGAACATAATCAAAATCGAAGACTAGAAGGCTGACAATTACATCTCCATGACTCTTTCACAGAGGGATATGGATAGACTTGGACTCCAGGAAGGGCAAAACACTTACTAGGTTTGGAGGGTACACAGTACAGGCTGGCGTCATTCTCAGACTTCAGCAGCAGGTGAGACAGTGGTGCCTGAACTCCATTGCCCTCTTTACATCCTTGCATTTCTCTTGGTGACAGAAGCTATGGCCACAATAGAATCAGGTCACGGCCATCACAATGGCTTCCAGAGTGCTGGTTTAGAGCTGTTTCAAGAAATTTTCCAAGAATGTAGTTCCTGAATAAAATTCTGCCCTATCCAAGCATTTCACATGAGTTTTCCCTCACAGAATCTGGGCTGATACAGAGTCATAATATCCTAAGTACATCAACAAGTTCCCACGATTAAACAGCCAATGGTTTCACTTGCAGTCTCCAAATGTTTCTGAAAAAGGAAGAAAAGTAACTTTCTCTTGCTGTCTGAATTTATTTGAGTCTATTAATATTTAGAAAACACACAATAGGTGGTGGCACTATTTATTCAACTTATGAAAAATGTTACCACCATGGGGTAGGCAGTTTCACATGTTAAATCATGGAATCACCATCAATAACAGAAGCCATTGAAAGAGTCAAGCCGAATGCAGCTTCCTTCCAAAGCATCCTAAAGGAGCTTGGGACTGGGGTCTTGAGGTCAGTTGTGGGCCTCTTAACAAAGTAGAGTAACTAAGTTTTTTTAATGATTTATTTATTATATATAGTGTTTTGCATACATGTTCACCTGTACACCAGAAGAGGGCACCAGACCTCATTATAGATGGTTGTGAGCCACCATGTGGCTGCCGAGAATTGAACTCAGGACCTTCGGAAGAGCAGGCAGTGCTCTTAACGTCTGAGCCATCTCTCCAGCCCCCTAAGTTTTCTTCTTAATCCAGCCTCAAGAATAAAATATCCTGGGAGAGTCATTCCTTCTATTCCCTTTCTCCCATCATTTATCTATTTTTCCATCCACCCTATTCACCTGCCCAAAATTCTAAAGCCCTTGGCAGCCGAGTGGCAGCCAGTCTCACTCTGGGGACATATTTCTCTGACCCATTTGCAATCATGCGTTGTTGTATAATCCTCGTATTCATTTATTTCTCCATCTTTCTTGTTCTTTTTTTTTTTTTTTTCTTTTTTTAAATTTTTTTTCTGGTATAGAGAAACACGGGATTGCTCTTCAATCCATTTGACTGTAAACTGAGATGTTAAAGACTGGTTAGTTTGGAGAGAGTTGAGGGAGGGGGAAGAGAGAGGGCCTGGGAGAGCAAGAAAGACTGCTACTTTATCTTCAACATTTAGCATTTGATATTTGATAGGCTTTCAATACATATTCAAGGAAGAAATAAGTGGTCTTACCAACAAATATTGTTCTAACTAAAAGCTGTGAATCTGCGCTGAGGAAAATGTCTCACTCAGTGATGAAGACATACATTCCATGCCCAGAATCCACACTTAAAAGGCCAGACAGAGCAGAATATACTTATAACCAGAGAGCTGGGGACTCCCTGGAGCTCTCTGGCCAGCCACCCTACTCTACTTGGTGTGAGTCCCAAGTCAACAAGAGGTTCTGTCACAAAAACTAAGGTGTATGGTACCTGAGAAATAATAACTGGATTTGTTCCCAGGCCTCCATAAATAAACATGTGCATACATACAAATCCATGACTCCTAAACATAGCACATAATTATTGTAGAACTAATTCTCCAGGCACATTGTATCACTCAGAGTCTCTCTCTCTCTCTCTCTCTCTCTCTCTCTCTCTCTCTCTCTCTCTCTCTCTCTCTCTCTTTCTCTCTCTCTCTCTCTCCGAGTGTGTGTGTGTGTGGTGTGTGTGTGTGTGTGTGTGTGTGTTTTCCAGCAGAACACGGAACAGAAGTGATGGGGATCCTTTCTGAGTTGGAATTTTCAAAGCAAGTCCCTTATCTTCTGATAGCTGAACATAAAAAGAATCAAGACCCTAGACAGCACAGTCACAGCTTATTTACTCAAGTTACCACATAAGGCTGGAGGTGGAGAAACCCATTACTAAACAACTTTACATGAGTGAGAGAAGTGTACTTTATTACCCACAAAGAGATACGCATGTGACAGTTCGTAACATCTAAACTAGAAAGGAAACAAATATTCAGTCAAAAATGCTCATTAACTCATGCATGGATAACCATGTGTGCCACACACATAACAAGAGTAGCAGTCAGCCATTAAAGTAAAGAATATTCTGGCAATATATACAGGAACATGGATTACTCTTCAGAAAATTTATGCTAAGGAAGGAAAACAAGAAAGGGCTATGCACCAAATGATTCCATGGGTACTCTGGGAAAGACGAAACTACAGGGACAGAGGTCTAAGGAGTAGTCGCTAGGTTCTCCAGGAAGAAAGGAGCTAGCAAAAGACTGTGGAACTTTGGAGCATAACAGACATGTTCAAGAACTTGATTGTTGTCAAGGGTATCTTAGTTGACAATTATTGTCAAGGCTAACTGGGCTGTAAACTTGGAGAACTCAAAGCTGTGTTGGTGAGGGATGGTTCGGTCAGTAAAGTGCTTGCCTTTCAAGCATGAGTATCTGACTTCAACCCATGGAACCACATTTCAAAAAATGAAACAAAAATAAACAGAAAAGGTTGTTCATGTCTGTCACTCCAGCACTGGTGAAGCAGAGGCAAGCAGAGCCCTAAGGCTCATTGCCCAGCCCACATAGCCTACTTGGTGAGGTCCAGTTCCACGAGGGAACATGTCTCAGAAGAAACAAAGTGGACAATGCCTGAGGAATGACACCCAAGGTTGACCTCTGGTCTCTGCATGCACATGCACACATACACACTCACTTGCACAATACATACATCTGCACACATACATACACACATGCACATAGGCACATACACATACACACATTTAAAAAGAGGGTAGAAGTTATATCATATAAACTAGTTCTCAAAAAGACTGATCCTTCCTTATCAAAATGCATTTTATTAGATGTGTGAAATTACCAAAAATAGATAAATAGAATACAGTTTAGTTTTTCTAGAGGTTGTGGTCTTTCACAGATTGACAGGTAGATGTCTTCATATGCATGCATATATGGGCAAAAATAATTGGGCTTGGTGGTTATTTTTTTAAGGACATAAAGTTGGAAAAGGATGTCTATGAACAAGTGTGAATACAGGAAGAGTTAGAGAGAGCAGAAAATGACTATGACAAAAATACGTTGTATACATATATGAAATTTCCAAGGAATAAATACAAAATATAAGAAGAAACTGAATTTTCACATTGTTGCTTGAATCTCATTTTCTCATTTTAAAAATCAATATTTTATTAACTCTTTGAGAATTTCAGACTGTGTTTTGATCATATTCACCCTCAAGTACTGTCCTTATCTCCTCCCAGATCTGCCCCACCTTCCTACCCACCCCAACTTTGTGTCTTAATTCTTAAGTTTAATAGCGCATGAGATCTAATTGGTGCTATGTACTTTTTGGCGTAGGCTCATCCACTGGAGCACGGTCTACTTACCAGGGGTCACAGGATTGCAGAACATTGGCTGCCCATCTCCCAGAAACCATCAACTGGCCAATTGCTCCTCAGATAGGGGTGGGGACACATGAACCTCTTTCTCACTCCATGTTAGGACATGGCCAGCTCCATCATGTGCAGGAAAGAACAATTGCTGTTGAGTTAATGAGTGCAGAGGTCCTGTCTTATTCAAAATACATTGTTTTGCTCTAGTCCTTCTCAACCTCTAGCTCTTACAATCTTTCCAGCTCTTCTTCCATGACAGTCCCTGAGCCTTAGTGACAACTGTGATATAGATGTCCCATTTGTGTCTGAGAACTCCTCGACCTGCACTTATTCTCTGCACTTTGACCAGTTGTGAATTTCCTCATCAGCAGCATCCACTGCACAGAGATACTTCTCTGAGGAGCTCTGAGAGCTGCCCTAAACCATGGTAGAATGTTTGAAAATAAACATTTATGTTTGTGAAGCTTATAAAATAGTAGGTTATGTATTTCTCTACATAAAATTCTTTAATTGGTGTTATCCTACACAGGGGGTTGTGTTAATTCCAGAAGCTATAAGCTGTTTAATAAAAAGCTCAGCACTAGGTATGAGATGCTTCCCCTGAAGATGTTGGTCTGGGGCATCCTGGAAATGTTCAAATCAGCACGGGCTTTTGTCATTGCTCTTATTTGCCCACCTGAACTTGATGGTGAGATCCTATTTCTGAAGATGCCATATGCATTGGTCACAGGACATGGAGAAACCAAACTGTCACTTACCAGGATGTATCCACCTTCCTGCTGCCTAGCTTTCACAGTACAAAAGATGTTTTGCATGTTGCTGCTGCTGGTGCTGGTGGGTCATCAAAAGTCTTACTCAGCCATGAGCAACAGGGCAGGAAATGCCTATGGGTGCACTAGTGGCAATGATGTTATGTGAGTAAGCAACATCTCTCTTATGGATTAGATTTGGGGCCTGCCCCCATGGGATGAAGTATACTCCTGGTATTGCAAATCTGGCCAAGAACCAATGATTAGAAAGATTGCAGTGCCTGCAGTGAACTTACTTCTATTATTTTACTAAATAGACATAGTATTAACCTGCACTCTACGTTTTTAAAGTATTGTATGAAGACATTGGAATATGTAGTGTTATCCCAGCTAATACATGAGAGGAGGAAGAAGCTAGAGGCAGTTTTTACATGCTCCAAGAGGTCCTCTGTGGTGTCAAGCTTATAATAAGTGTTCAGGGGGAAAACGTGTTGAGGTAAGTTTAATTCCTCTCTCACAATTTTTATATTCTGTAGTTTGCCTACGACCGTTTATATATTCACTCATCCATTTCCCCGTATCACCGCACACTATAAAACAAAGGCTGCCAGGCTCAAAACTCCGTGAACACGTTTTTCAAATACTTCCCATGCAAGCAATCAGCCGTCGGTCTGTTTTATTCATAAGGCAATTTTTCTTTCTAGCTGCTGGAGCCACTTAAACATTTAATATCCATAAAACTGCTTTAATTTTTTAAGGACACAAATGGGGATTCCATCACACTGAATAGGGAATCACTTGATGTCATGGCAACAAGCCTCATTGTACCACTCAGCCTTCACTTTTTTAAAAAAAGGTACTTCTCCTGCAAGTAGCCCGGTTGTCTTGGTCCTCACTCTAACGCTCACGTGTGGAATCCGAGGCTTCCAGGCATCAGAGCTTGACCTTCCTTTCCACTTCATGACAATCCTTTTTCTACTTTGTGAGATCTTAATGCTCTTCACATGTCACTAAGCCTGTTTCCCACCCCCCCCCCAGAATAGCACAGAATAAATGAAAGTACATTAGAAGGGAATAATTTAAGAAGAAAGAAAAGAAAAGTATGTTCTGGTACGGAGTGGAAACGAAGTAAACACTTTCTCCACTGACTGCTGCTTTAGAGGGAGGCTCGCTCACTAAAGCTGGAGCTCACTGAAGTTGGAGTGCTCCAGCCAGTGCTCCAGCCAGAGATGCTCCTACTTCCACGCCTCTGGGGTTGGAATACAGACCCACACTGCCCTGCCATACTGTTTTTAAAAATGTCAGGGATCCGCACTTGGGTGGGTCTTCATGTTTGTCCAATTAAGCGCCCAGGGAGTAGATTCTCTGTGGGTTTCTTAAATGCATTCCCCTAAGAAGATATCAAATTAGAATGTTCGAAGAAAAGATGGTTTGAAATCAGCCAGATATGCACTTGAGTCCCCACACACTTTCTACTTGTTTCTGTGGCGTGGTGTGTAATTCAAGCTCTCTGAACCTCAGTGTTCTCATCCACAAAATAGGAAAGCATACCCATTGGCAACAAAGAGTTATATACTCCATCTATTATTCCTCTCAAGGGCTTCGGTGCTGTTAAATTAAGACTCGGTTGAGTGGTAGTACAAAATACAATAGGCTGGTCCTGCAGCTCAGAGGAAAGAAGATTCTAGAAGTGAAGCAACTTTCAATTTTGAAATAATTTGCAGCCATGTAAGGTGATATGTAAATGAAAGATGAGACATTGTGTTCATAGCATCAGGAGCTCTGTCAATGAATTTTAGAATGGTAGCCACAGACTGGTGCATAATAGGTGAATGAAGTCATTAAATATTGAATAAAACATGGATTCTGGACTTACCTACCCACAGCAGTTGTTATTGTTGTTACCACTCCAATGACACTTGCTTTCCTCAAATATAAGAAAACTGCCTGGAGCTGAAAGAACGGCCCCATGGGTAAAACCATGCAAGTATGAGGCCCTGAGTTCAAAGCCCCAGAGCTCATCTAAAGCACAGCAGTGTACACATCCATAATCCCAGCACCTGCTATGAGATGGAAAGTGGAGACAGAAGACTCCCTGGAAGCTCACAGGCCAGCTAACCCAGCATGCACAGACAGGAACAAGAGTTCCTGCTATAAACAAAAGGATGATGAGGGCAGACATCAAAGGTTGTCCTCTGACCTTCGTGTTCTCTGTGGAACCTGGGCACTCATACCTACACATACAAACAAATCTGTGCACATATCAAACACAGGCACACACAAACACACACACAAACACACACACACACACACACACACACACACACACACACACACACACACACACACACACTTTACAGACAGGTTATCCTCAATGATTCTTCTAGTTCTGAAATGCAGTCATTTATACCCCCTGAAAGTGAAGAGGAGCCTAAGTGGCCATCTGGTTTAATTTTGTCCCTACTGTCTCTGATTTCACCCTCAGCAGGAGGGCACTTAAACCTGTGACAGACTGTCACTCATCATCTTGATGAAATAGATGTAAATGTCGTCCCGTGGTATTTCTGTGTCTCCTCGTATAGACCATTAATAATCCCCTACCTAAAAAACAGTGCAGTGCCCACTCACTGAAATGTCAAAATTGACATGCTAAGATTACAGTCCTCAGAATGGAGTCCAGCACCAGGGAAAGAGCAATTTGTATTCTGGGGTCCATTGCAGCCGTCTGCACGACGCCTTGACATTATCAGAGGCTTCTAGAAGTAAAATCTGTCTCCCTGGACATATTTTTACTCTGGTCAGACAATTAATGAGTGAGGCTATTAAAGCTAATCTGTGGTTGTTAGCATTTGAAAAGGGAGCTCCTTGGGAAAAAAGACATTAAGATAGAGGCATCAGGGAACTGGCTTAGCAGGTTAAGAGCACTTACTGCTCTTACAGAGGACCTGAGAGGTTGTAATCCTAGCACCCACATTGCAGAGTTTACTGTTGCTTCAACTTCAGGGAACATGGTGCCTTCCTATGGTCTCCATGGGCACCTAAACTCATATGAACATACTCACAGATAGCTTCACATAAACACATATTTAAAAATAATTTAAAAAAAAATAGATGCACTGACTTAAACAATAAAGTGCTTCCTAGTTTTTGGATAGATGATGGGCAGATAACGGGACTGGATGATGGATTCATCTGTAATATGGGCCAGCGGAAGAAAGAAGAGAGCTGTGTTCTGTTGGACGGTGACCTTCCAGGAGGCTTTGCCCAGCTCAAAGAAGCAGAATGGCTTTGTGGATTAATTAAGTACTCAGTCACTGTTTGGAGGAGAGAAGTATAATTTGTGGTTTCGAAAAAGTTTTTACTGTTAAGTAAATAAAAGGTGCCCTCCTCACCTTCCCCCGTAATGAAATTTCTTCCTTAAGTCCTCATGACAGAGAGGTTAATGGAAATCTTGGGGGGAATTGCTAAACTTTGACAATTGAATGATAGCAGGGGAGTTAGTATAGTTGCAGTGGGTGAAATGGCAGGGGAGGGAGGACAAATAGAGGGAACGGGTACCAGGCAGACCAGGATGGTCTCTGCAGTCCAGTAAACACTTCTAAACATACTGAGCAAAACTTTACAGTTTACTCCCACAAAATGAGGATCTGCCTTAGGCCTAGAAAAAGTCTTTCTTGGGCCTCTGGTCTTCTTTTGCCTATTTTATGATCTGGTATTCTTATATCTTATAGGTTTTTTGTCTCAATACAAGAGTCCCTTAGTTACTAAGACATTAGCAGTGGGTGTAGAGGACAAGCCATGGCTGTGTACCATGTGAGACCCAGATTCTGTGAAGACATCTTACTGAGAACGTGTTTACTCCTGGGCTCATTTTACATTGTCACCTAGGATCCTGAGTTCCATGCTCTACCTGGAGTGCTGCAAATTAAAGATCCCATGGGAAGTTTTCTATGGGAAATTCAAGGGAACAGGCTTGGAAGACAGATCAGGAGGCAATGTTTTCCTGCAAACATGAAGACCTGAATTAAATTTCCTGAAATTGTTTAAGAAAGCTGAACGTGATGGTGGCACTTGTAACCCTACACGGAGGAGACAGAAACAGGAGGACTCCTGGGGCCAGAGAGTGAGGCTACTTGGAGAGGCTAATGGAGAGTCTAGACTACTTGGTGAGGTCCAGGTCGGTAAGAAACCCTGTTTTTTTTATAAAAAGGAAGGAAGGAGAGAAGGGAGGGAGGGAGGGAGGGATGGAGAAAGGAAGGAAGGAAGGAAGAGATAAAAGAAATCTATCATCTATTCTAATTTCATTCCTGTTGGCGTGATAAAATATCCTGACAAAAAAACTTTGGGAGAGAACAGTTTTATTTGGCTGACAATTCCAGGTTACAGTCCATTATTGGAGGAAGTGAAAACAGAAGCTTGAACAAGTAGTTACATCAAAGCAAGAAAGAGCAAAGACAAACACCCTCCTGCTGCCTACTCATTGCTTATATATAGCTAGCTTTCTTCATTTTTAAGATGATTAAGAGAACCGCACATGAAACTGTTCCTATAGAGAGCTGACTCAATTAATTATCAATATAATCCCCCACAGACATGCCATGGGCAAACCACATATATATGACTCCTTGATAGAGACATCCCCATGCCCTGGTGATTCCAAGTTTCCTAGGGCTGAAGAGATGGTTCAGCAGCTAATAGCCCAGGCTGCTCTTCCAGAGGACCCAGATTTGACTCCCAGCACCCAGATGGGAGAACACACTCATCTGTAACTCTAGCCCTAGGAAATTCAACACCCACTTCTGGCCTCTGAAAGCACATGGCACTCACATGGTACACAAAAATACATGCAGACAAGACACCCATACACATAAAACAATCAGATTTTTTAAATTAACCATTACAAATGACTCTTTTGAAACATCTGAGATTGTCTTCTGCCGTACCCCACACATGTAAACACACAAACACACACACACACACACACACACACACACACACACACACACACACACACCTAACACAAATATACTCATGCAATTAAATGTTATGGGTCACAGAGAAAGAACATAAAAGTAGGAGTAAGGCTTTGGGAAGAAATATTTTAGTGAAAAAGGAAAGGGCATAAGAGACAATAATGGAAGAATATGATCAGAGTGTGATAGATAGATAGATAGATAGATAGATAGATAGATAGATAGATAGATATATCACATACAACACACACACATACACACACACACATATATAATTACAAGCTTGTCACAGAAATGCTCCCTCAACAGTTTCTCTTTTCTCTGTCCTCCTGCCCCCACTCTCCCTAGATCTGATCTCCACCCTTATATCTCTCTGCATTCCTTATACCTTGTTCCCTCTCTTCAACTACTACCTCTGTCTGTTCTATTTCCCCTTCTGAGTAAGATTTAGGTATCCTCCTTTGGGTCCTCCTTGTTACTTACCTTCTTTGGATCTGTACATTGTAGCATTTTTATCTTGTACTATATGACTAAAATCCACTTGCAAGTGAATATATATATATATATATGTGTGTGTGTCTTTCTGGAACTGGGTTACCTCACTCAGGATGATCTTTTCTAGTTCAATCCATTTTCCTTAATTTTTAAATGATTTGTTTTTAATAGCTGAGTTATATTCCATTGTGTAAACGTACCATAGTTTCTTTTATCCATTCTTCGGTTGAGGGACATCGAGGTTGTTTCCAGATTCTGGCTATTACAAATAAAGCTTCTATGAACATAGTTGAGCAAGTGTTCTTGTACGGTGGAGCATCTTTTGGGTATATACCCAGGAGTGGTACAGCTGGGAGGATATGAAGGGGACTCTAGTAGAGACTCTTAGCAGCAGGGGCCATAGAGACTGAAGAGGACACACTCTAACTAGACAAGGCTCCTAGTAGAGGGAAGGAAACACCAACCCACCCACAAAAACTTCAACTCAAAATTCACCCTGTCTACAAGATTTGCAGGGATAAAGATAGAGCAGAGACTGAGGGAATGTCCAACCAATGCCTAGCCCAACCCAAGACACATCCCATGGGAGAGAGCCAAGCCCTGACACTATTAAGAATACGATGCTATGCTTGCAGACAGGTGCCTAGCAGAGTTGTCTTATGAGAAGCTCCACTGAGCAGTGACTAGAAACATGCTGGGACTCACCACCAAACAGTAGGTGAAACATAGGAAGTCTAGTGGAAAAGTGAGGGGAAGGAGAAAAGGACCTGAAGGTGACAGAAGCTTCACAAAAAGACCAATAGAGCCAACTGAGGGCCCATAGGGGCCTGCTGAGACTGAGGTACCAACCAAGGACCTTGCATGGACTGGACCTAAGTCCCTTAAAGGCATATGCACAGTGGGTGGCCCAGGCTTCATGTGGTTCCTCTATTGAGGGGACTGGGGACTCTCTCTAGCATGAACTTTCTTGCCAGCTCTTCAATTAGTTCCTACTGGTGATACTGCCTTGCCAGGACACATGGGAGAAAGGGCTAGGTCCTGGTGTGATGAGATGGGAGGGAATTCCCCTCTTCTAAGGAGTAGGGGAGGTAGTGTGGGACTGGGAGGTAAAGAGGGATGGGGCTGCCACCAGGATGTGAAGTGGATAGATAGATAGATAGATAGATAGATAGATAGATAGATAGATAGATAGAAGATAGATAAGAGAGAGAGATGATAGATAGATAGATAGATGATAGATAGATAATAGATAGATAGATAGATAGATAGATAGATAGATAGATAGATAGATGGAGAGCACAAACAAGAACATAAGCAAGACAAAATAAAAAGTACAAAAGAAAAAAGAATGAAATAAGACTGAAAAAAAAACACACAAGGAATTCAGCTCATTCCTGGACCTCATCACAAGGGTAAGGAGAGAGACGAGGCTTCTCCAGCTGGAAACCAGTGGGGAACATATGAAGTACAACACACATTGATTTCTGAAAAGGTTCAATTGCTTGAAGAATTCAGACATCTATGTTTCTAGATGTTTTTTCATAGAGTCAAATTGCTGCCCTGCTATCTGCACCTTTCCCCATAGCAAGCATCCTGAGACCCTTAGTGAGACATTGCTACCCCAGAGCAAACATGCATGATGAACACTCAGAGCTGTAGAAACCACAGAGGCAAGCTTTCAGCTCATCTGGTGACTTCCTGGCACACAGTACTGCAGACATAATAGCTCTGTGATTGGTTAATCTGGATTGTTGATTTGATGGGATTCAGAATCACTGCATAAACAAATCTCTGGCCTGGGCCATGTGAAATTGTCTAGATTCGGTTCACTGAGCTAAAAAGATCCACCATGGATGTGAGATGTGCCGTTCATGGGTTGGGGCCCCTAACTAAATTCATCCTCTCTGCTTCCCAACTGTGGATGCAATATGACCAGCTGCCTCACACTCCTGATACTATGACTTCTTCTCATCATGGACTGTGCTCTCAAACTGTGATCCAAAACAAAACCTTCCTTGCTAAGTTGCTTTTTGTTAGGACTTCTGTCATAGCACTGGGAAAGGTAGCCGATGCCAAACTCCCTTGGGAAGGTCTTTCACATAAAATAAGTGAAGCAAACTCCACTCTTGCTGTTGTTGTCCTTAAAGAAACAATTATACGTTCTGACCAACTTCCCCAAAAGGGATATGGCCACTAAATGGAGGATATAGGATATGGACTCTGGCCTTGTTTCTCACCACACTACTGACCCAGAGCATCCTGTCCATCTATGTGCCATGCCAACTGTCCAGGTCATCTTGGACCACCCCTCACCTCTACTAAACCTTCCATGAATCCTCTTTCTTAGGAAAACCTCAAGACTAATAGTCTGTTTAATTTTCACTAAAAAGTGAGGGGGGGTAATCTTTGTGTTCATAGGCCCACTCTGAGCTCCAGCAAAGCACTAGGTAGCTTCTCAGCTTCTCAGAAGGCATGTAAGGGGCATAACTCCTGATTCTGATTAGTTCACATGGAAAGGAAGGGAGGGAGGGAGAGAGGAAAAGAGAGTGGGATAGTGGGATGGAGGGGAGAAGGCAGGGAGGAAAGAATGTGAAAAGAAAATGAAATTCTACAACTAGAAAATTCTGTGTATGGTGTGTGTTTGTGTGTGTGTGTGTCATGTACCTCTGTGTATCTGTATCTCCTTTTGCATATGTGCATGTGTGTGTATTTCCATGTGTGTGTGTGTGTGTGTGTGTGTGTGTGTGTGTGTGTGTGTATGTGTGATTATGATAGTGAATATATTTACACATACTAGAAGAAGCAACAGTTCTGAATGAGGACAGCTGGAGCTAATTTTAGTCTGTCACAAGCCAATTTTATGACCTCCAACAAGCCAGCCCTGTTCTTTGGGGTCATACCATGTCCTGGTCCATGGAAGAAATGTTCATTCAAGTTAATTTCTAAGGTGCCATGGAGCTCAGCATTTCCATGACTCTACGACCCATAAAAGGACTCATTATTCTCTCTGTACTTTAATAAGCAAATGTGACCACTGCAGGCAGATTAAATAAAGGAGTTAAAGATTGATGGGGTCACCTCATGATTGTCCAGTAAAGGCTGACTCAGGTAGAACAACTGCAATGATGAAGGGACACAACCAGCCTGTGATGAAGGTGGGTGCAAAGTTGCTGCATGCTACTTCTGCTGGTGTTTTCAGATAACTCCAGAGCAGAGCTACAGAAGTGCTGACTCCTGTCCGTTTGCCTGGATAAACTGTACTGCAACTAAGAAGGAGTGAAATTGGTCAAGAAGGAACTTTGAATGGAGCCAGTAATTTATTCTAGGGAAATTTAAGGAGCACAGGCTGTGTAGTAGACTTGAGCCACCAATAGTCAGAGAAGGAAAACTTTGCCCTTATCCTCAGGGCATTATTAGTCATGAAGGAAACACATAAACGTCTCTCTTTTGTATTTTTTTTACTAATTTGTGTATTTGTGTACTTTACATAATCATCATAGCCCCTATCCCTCCTTTCCTACCAGTCCCACCCTCTTTCCCCATTACCTCTTCCCTATTCTTCAGAAAAGAAAAGGGGATGCCCACCAACCCACTCATCCCAGATCAAGTCACATCAGGGCTGAGCACATTCTCTTCCCCCGTGGCCTGGCAAAGCAGTCCCACCAAGGGGAAGTGATCAAAACGCAGGCAACGGAGTTCATGTCAGAACCAGGCCCTGCTCCCCTTACTAGGGGACCCACATGAAGCCTGAACTACCCATCAGCTACATCTGTGTATAGGGCCTATGTCCAGTCCATGCATGGCCCTTGGTTGGTGCCTCAGTCTCCACAAGCCCCTCTGGCCCTGGTGAGTTGGCTGTTTGTCTTCTTATAGAAGACCTATCACTTCTATGTCCTTCTCTCCTTCCCCCCTACTTTTCCACAAGACTCCCTACACTTTACCCAGTGTTTGGCTATGAGTATCAGCATCTGTTTCAAATAGTACATGGGTGGAGCCTCTCAGAGGATAACTCTGCCAGGCTCCTGTCTGCAAGCATAGCAGAGTATCTTTAATAGTCAGGGGTTGGCTCTCTTTCATGGGGTGGGACTTGGACGGAGCCAGGCTTTGGCTGGACATTCCCTCAATCTCTGCTCTATCTGCTCTATCTTTATCCCTGCACATCTTGTAGTCATGGTAATTTTTGTGTCAAAGTTTTTGTGGAGGGGTGGATGTTCCCCTCCTTCCACTAAGAGTCTTGTCTAGTTAGAGGGTGTCCTCTTCAATTTCCATGTCCCCTGTTATAAGAAGTTTCAGCTAGAATCCCCCTCATATCCTCCCAGAAGCCTGCCCTGACTTAGGTCTCCAGCTTGTCACAGAGATGACCCCAGCCAGTCTCTCTTTTCTCTGCAGGCCTTCTGTCCTCCTACCCCCCTACTATCCCCAGATATGATTTCCATCCTCATTTCTCCTTGTCTCAAGACCCAA
Organism: Acomys minous; assembly: GCF_964271855.1. Classification (NCBI taxonomy): domain Eukaryota; kingdom Metazoa; phylum Chordata; class Mammalia; order Rodentia; family Muridae; genus Acomys; species Acomys minous. The sequence continues at coordinate 64,216,906 of NC_140483.1, read as the reverse complement.
CTATACCATTCCTGGGCATATACACAAAATATGTTCCACCATACAACAGGGACATTTGTTCATAGCAGCTTTAGTTGTAACAGTCAGAATCTGGAAACAACCTAGATGTCTCTCAACCAAAGAACAGATAAGCAAACTGCAGTACATTTATACAATGGAATACTACTCAGATGTTAAAAATAAGAACATCATGAAATTTGCAGGCAAATGGATGGAACTATAAAAGATCATTTTGAATGAGATAACCCAGACCCAGAAAGACATATATGGTGTGTACTCACCTATTAGTGGATTTTAGCCATATAGTGCAGAATAAACACACTACAATGCACAGATCCAAAGAAGATAAGTAACAAGGAGGAGCCAAGGGAGGGTGAATCCATAGCACTGAGAGGGGAAATAGAATGGGCAGCGGTAGTGGATAAGGGAGGGAACAAAGTAGGAGAGGAAGTGCACACAAACCACTTCTAAACACATAGTGCACACTACAAAGCCTAAGGAGTCATGGGTATCCAAGCGAAAGCAGATGAATTCCCAAATGAAAGATCTTCATAAGCCCTTAAAAGATGAGTGTATGGTCACTTGGAAGGGAACTGAAGATAAGACTAGTGAACAGAGAGAGAGAGCAGCTTAAGCTTTTTTTTTTTTCTTAATAAGTTATTTGTTCACTTTACTGAGGCCAGACAAGGCAGCCCAGCTATGGGAAAGGAATCCCAGGGCAGGCAACAGAGTCAGAGATGGTCCCAACCCCGGCTCTAATTGTTAGGGGAACCCACATGATGACCAAGGTACACATCTGCTACATATGAGTAAGGGGCTTAGGTCTATCCCATGCATGCTCTTTGGTTGGTAGTTCAGTCTTAGTGATCTCCCATGGGCCCTGGTTAGTTTGCTCTGTACATCCTCTTGTGATATATCCTTGACCCCACCCTGGTCCCTTCAATCTTTCCTCCTACTCTTCTACACGACTCTTCGTGCTCCACTTAATGTGTGGCTGTGGATCTCTGTATCGATTTCCATCAGTTTCTGCATGAATACTCTCAGAGGAAAGTTATGCTAGGCTCTAGTCTGCAAGCATAGCAGAGTATCATTATTAATGTCAGGAGTTGTTTCCCTCCAATGGGATGAGTCTCAAGTGGGGCCAGTCATTGGTGGCCATCCCTGCAATCTCTGTTCCGTCTTTATCCCTGCACATCTTGTAGCCAGGACCAATTTTTTACTGAAGGTTTTGTGAGTGGATTGGAGTTCCCCTCCCTCCACTAGAAGTCCTGCTTGGATACAGGAGGTAGCCACTTCAGGCTCCATATCTCCCACTACTAGGAGTCTCAGCGAGGGTCAGTCCCATAGACTCCCAGCTTTCCCTGTCCCAGGTCTCCAGCTTGTCCTAGAGATGCCCACCACCACTAATTTCCCTTCTCTCTCTCAGAACTCCCCACACCTGATCCCAACCCCAGTTTCTCTCCTTACTCCTCTCCCACCCAGGTCCCTCCTTCTATCTACTACCAATGTCTATTTCATTTCCCCTATTTCCTAGTGAGATTCAAGTATCCTCCCTTGGGCCATCCTTGTTATTCATTTCTTTGGGTCCATGGATTGCAGCATGGTTATCCTGTACTTTATGCCTAATAGCCACTTGTGACTATGTACCAAGCGTGTCTTTCTGGCTCTGGGTTACTTACTCGGGATGATCTTTTCTAGTTCCATCCCCATTTGCCTGAAATTTTCATGATTTCCTTGTTTTTAATAGCTGAGTAGTATTCTACTGTGTAAACGTCCACATTTTCTTTAATTTGTTTTTGAAAGAATGATAATTAAGAAATACATGGTTGGTGAGGTATCTCAGTCTGTAAAATACTTAACTTTCCAGCAAAAAGGATCTGAGTTCCTATCCCAGAACTCATCTAAAAGGCATGAGCATGCCTGTAACCCCACTGCTGAGGAAGTGAAAGATGGAACATCCCCGGGTAACTCTGACCAGCCAGTCTAGACTAACTAGAGTCATTCAGGCCAATGAGAGGACCCTGTCTCAAAATATAATAAGGTAGAGAGAGATTGATAAAGATGCTCAAATCAGCTTCTGGCTGCCTCCACACAGTTGTTTGCACACTCATCCACATCTGCACACACAGAGACACATAGGATATCCACAGACAAAACAGGTACCCCATGGACCACCTTCATATGGTCGGAGAAATGCAATGCTACGGAAAGCAGAGATGTAGGTGTACAAAATGGATTGAATGTTCTCTCTCCAATATGCAGTCTTTTCATTCCTGCAGCAGATATTTAAGTACATACAGCCTACCCATTACCAAGCACACAGAGCTCATGCAGACAGCAGTCCTACCCTGAGAAACTTCAAAGGAGAACCTAGAAAGCAATGCTCCTCAATGGAGCTTCCTCTAGGATGGTCTGGGATGCACCACTAAACATTTTTTAGACCCAGGAAGATCTTACAGCTCAAAGCAGAACACTCCAATGCTGGCACCTCAGAGATATTTCTCCTAACACCACACAGGCAAAACCAAAGTAAATGCCTATCTAGGGGCTCATAAAAAAAGATCACATATCTTGACTTTTATCCATTTTTAAAATAACACACACATCATATTACATCACATCGCATCATTGCACATACATATTATGTGTACACTCAGCCTCACTTTCTCTAGGGCTGTAGGCTATAGAATTGATTTCCTCTATGTAATTTCTGTTTTGTTTTGAGTTAGGCTCTTTTTTTTTTCATTTTTTAAAAGATTTATTCATTTAATTTTAAGTGTGTGAATATTTTGTGTGAATGTCCATATACATAGCATGCTCATGCTTAGCATCTACAGATGTCAGAAAAGGACATTGGATCCTTTGGAATTGGAGTTATAGACAGTTATGAGCCACCACATGGGTGCTGAGACCTAAACCTCAGTCTTCTGCAAATGCAGCAAGTGCTTTTAACTGCTGGAATCATTTCTCTAGGCCTTTTTGTTTTGGTTTGGTTTTTGTTTTGTTGTTTTGATACAAGGTCTCACTATGTCATCCTGGCTAGCTGAGAATTCACTGTGTAGACCAGGTTGTCCTTGAACTCACAAAAGTTTGTCTGCCTCAGCCTACTGAATGCTGGAGTTAAAGGTATGCATTACCATATCTGGCCTTTGTATAAATTTTTTAATTTTATTAATTTATTCAGATTACAACTCAATTGCCATCCCATCACTTGTATCCTCCCATTCCTCCCTCCCTCCCACTTTCACCCTATTCCCCTCCCCTAGGTCTATGACCAATGAGGCCCTCCTCCCCCACTATATGGCCATAGGCTATCAAGTCTCATCTTAGTATCTTGCTTATTCTTTCTTTGAGTATCATCAGGACTCCTCATCAAGGGGAGGTGGTCAAATATGGAGCACCAGAGTTCATGTCAAAGTCAGTCCCCACTCTCTACATAACTGTGGAGAATGTTCTGTCCATTGGGTAGATCAGAGTAGGGGTTCGATGTTGACTATAGGAGATGGGGAAATAGAAGGACCCAGAAGGTCCTAGAAACCTACAAGAAGAACATCATGATGGGTGGATCAGGGCCCAGGAGTGTCTGCTCTAACTATTTCACTAGCCTTTGTGTAAATTTACATGCATAATACTTCTGCTTAAGAATCAGAGAGTATCTAAGAATGGACATCAAGCAAGCAGTCAATTTTTCAGTAAATCCCAGTGCATTTTAAAAAGTGTAAACACAGACAGAGAATCAGCATACACTGGGGATATGGCTCCATCAGTAAAGTACACACCATACAATCATGTAGACCTGAGTTCAGAGCCCTTGCAGTCTGTAAAAGCGAGGCACAAAAGCACACACATGCAATCCCAAATCTGGGAAAACAGACATGAGCAGACCCCTAAGCTTGCTGACAAGGCAGTCTGGTGCAGTAGCTGAGTGCCAGGCTAGTGAGAAAATCTATTTCATAACCTAAGTGAAGAAGACACCTAGTACCAACCAACCTCCTGTTTCTACATGATGCACACACGTATGCATGTGCACTTGCATGCACACATGTACACACAAAATAGAAACATGCAAACACACACTAAGCACCAAAAGTAACAATAAATAAAATTTATAAAACACAAGGAGTCCGTTTGTCAAGGCTTTGCTGAAAGCTATGAGGATAATTTCTGCCTGTGATGTTGGACGAGAGCTAGCTTCTGTACTAGGGGGTTTTCGTGTCCTATAAATGGACTGAGTCAGCTGGAAACGCTTAAAATTGAGCCTGTCATCCAGATGTTCAAGCATCGTGCTGTCAGACAAGCAGATCTGCCAGCTCGATGTGGCAACAGCCGTGGCTTCTTCACATGAGAAAGCCGAGTTTATATTTGGTTCCAGACAAAAGCAAACGTGTTTATGCTGGTGGTTACACTTTAAAATTAATTTTCCCCTCTAATTTTTCCAACTCGAGTTTCACATTTAAGGATTTATTCATCCCCTGATCTCCATAAATCAGATCCATGAAGCAATAAACAAAGTTCAGATGATGAAGCACTGGCGCTTTAATTAAAACCACCTTTCCCGGTGCGTGGCAAGTTCACCCTTGTGGAACCAGCGCTTTTCTAAGTGAACTTTCCCAATTTAGGAAAGGACCCTTCTGGGGCACAAAAGCATGGCTGGCTCTTTGTAATGTCTTAATTTTTTTTCAGGGAGTCAAGGTATTATTGAGGGACGACTATATATCAAACATTTTATTGATTTCCTTTTTCCCATCAACCCCCTCCTGTGCCATAAGACATTTAAAATACTAACAGTGATATGTTATTATTGTCAGCTCTTTGAAATGATGGGAGCTATCAAATACAAAGCAAAGGCGGAGTGGTCCTTTTTATCTTTTGTGCTATTATGAAGAGTCTATAAAACGGCAGCCCCTGGTTCTACCCCGTCTGCCCCACATAAGCTTACGGAATAACACCTGATAGACAGGATCAGTCTCATGACTACTTCCCAACTGTGGTGTGAGATAAAAGAGTTTGTGAGGCTGGAGAAATTGCTCAGTGGATAAGAGCACTCGCTTTGCACATGCTCTGAGTTCTGTCGCCAGCGCCCACAGCTGACTGTGATAAAAATGCTTTCATTTTAGAGGAAATTTGTGTGTGTGTGTGTGTGTGTGTGTGTGTGTGTGTGTGTGTGTGTGTGTGTGTGTTCATGAGTGTATACTTATTCACATGTGGCAGAGGTGTCCTACATGTGTCCAGTCATGTCTGTGGAGGCCAAAGGCCAACCTCAGATATCCTTGCACAGTTGCTTTCCATCTTGTCTATGAGGCAGAGTCTCTCCCCTTCCAGTGTTCCAACTTAGCTAGGCTTGCTGGCCAATGAGCTCCAGGCATCCATCTGTGCCCCCCCCCGCCTTCCAGCACCGAGATCACAAACACATCCTGAACTCAAGCCTACAGCTTTGCATGGTCAGCATTTTATTCAGGGCCAATCCCCTCAGCCCCCAAAGGTAATTTCAGATCAGAAGTGGTAGATGGGTGAATCGGCACGCCAAATTAAGTGTAGTGTTTAATTAACCAGAAAACATTCAAGAAAGCAGATCTTAAAAGCCCTGGCTGCATCTGACCCAGTAAAAAGAGGTGACCCCATTCCTCAGGGAATGATGTAAAGAACCAGGAATACAAAATAAACCCAGAAGTGTCTGTCTCTTCTTCTGACTGAAGTCTCAGCTTTGAGAATAAGGTCAGAGGGGAATAAAACCATTTTTCTTGAAGTTGTTTGAAAACAAGTATTTCCAAAATTAATTTCTATGAAATATTAATTCCAGGAGGTGTTGAGCAGTTTCAAAGAGTCTCTAATAAAATAGAGTTGAGAAGTGCTTTGCATTACAGGCACCTCTTACGGCTCCTGCCAAGTTTCACCATCAGCAAGGACTGTGAACCCCTCGCGTGGGAGAAGGCAGAATGTGTACCCCAATTTAAGCTGCAATGGCTTCTTGATTTCAGCAGTAGGCAGTATACTTCTATGTCTCTGTGACTTGCTGCCCCCAACCATTAGGTTTCCACTGCTCTGAAGCATAGACCATTTCCCCACATTGCAGTTGGTTGCCCTGTACAAGTTGTACACCGAGGAACAGAGGCCAGGTAGGGGTCCAGGTAAGGAGTCCATCCCTACCCCAACCAATCAACAGCTGAAGAGACAGAGCCCCAAACCCTGCTATAGAAGGTGCACAGAGACACCTTGAGTCCAATAAAGAACGAGGACAAAGGTGAGTGCCTGGGAAGGGCACCCTAAATCCAATGAACATCCAAGCCACTTAGAGTCAGTGCTCTCTCCACTGGAGTGGGGCTTCTGTACCCTAGAGGTCTGTAATTCTTGACAATAAACTTCACCTTCAGGTTTGCCTGAGTTTTTCTCATGCCATCTAATTCTTTAACTGACCATGGAAAAGAACTCCACGTGCTAGCTGGTATGAAAGGCTTAGGGGCAATTTCAGAGTCTGTCAATTCTGCGTAAGGTACTAACAACTTCTTCACCAGGACCCACATCAACTTCTCAGGATGAACAGTCAGAACCATTGGGAAGTGTTCTCTACCCAGATTCCCTGAATATTCACAGGATGAGCTGGGCTGCTGCATAACAAATTGTATGAGCAAATCAGGAAAGACCAAAACTGCCAGGAAGATGTGTAAGTGCCGCTGTTGATAAAATTACCTTGTGCTGTTGTTTTATAATAGTGTGTGTGTGTGTGTGTGTGTGTGTGTGTGTGTGTGTGTGTGTGTGTGTGTGTGTGCTTGTGTATTCCTCAGTCCTTCTCCATGCTGTCATTTTGGTTTGGGTTTTGGCTGGTTGTTGTCTTAAGAAAGACTCTCGATGAACCGGGAGCCCACTGATTAAGCTAGGCTGGTTGTTACAGCTCAGTGAGCTGCAGGCTTCCTCCTGTCTCTGCTCCCCCAACTCTGGGGCTACAAATGCACAACAAACACCTAGTTTCTGTTCATAGGTTCTAAGGGTCAAACTCAGGTCCCCATGACACGTGGCAAGCATTTTACCACCTGAGCCATCTCTGGAGCTGTGGATTTTCCAAAGTTGCTTGGAAGGGGAAAGGCTTCTACTTGTTTGAGCACAGCCCAGCCCTTACTCGCTCATCTCCTGTATCATCACTTTTCCTCCCACAGTCTGCAGAAGGGGAGGTTGTCAGCCTGAAGACACTGACAGTGTAAATCCTTCTGAAACAGAACAGAAGTGAAAACTCACAGGAAGCCATCGATCCCGGCTGGAGAAATGTAACGCTCAGTGGAAGGAGACCAGAGTGATTGACGTGGAGGCCCAACAGACACCAGAAGTGCTGGAAGTCCTTTTCCAGTGTGATGAGAAGACTTTCCCCATTGTGCTGCGTTTTCCAACCCTAATAACATTTTCTAAGATCAGAGAAGAGAGTATACATTTGGGAGGGCGGAATTACAGATTTCCCCCAAGCTAAACTCAGTGTTGTTGTTACATTGCCCACACATCTAATTTCATGAGAGTGCCCCACATCCTGCTCGACTGTCTGTGACCTTAACAAAATGATAGCAAAATGGCAATGTTGTGACTTGGGGGACAGGAAGATCTTCTTCTCTCTGCTGCAGGGCTGACTCAGAATCACTAGGTCTCTGAGTCACTGAGTCTCGTGGCAGCCATAGGAGCTCTTGGCAATTTAACTTCCTCAGCTGTGAGAAGTGTGAATGAATTACACTAGTGAAATACACATTTGTTTGGTAGTTTTCAAGCCATCTTACATGCAATCAGATTTCTGGATAAACTTATATCCTCTCCAGAAAACATGGGGATGGCTATGTGTGGTACTATGGAGTGATTTCATTAAAGTTAAAACATTCCCTCCTAGAGGAAGGAGCCAGCTTATTGAGAATTGGGAAGTCAGCAAAAGTTGTGAGTCCTAGGCCTTCCTGAAACTTAGAAGAGTCACAAGACTACCTCCCCAAAGGTTATATAAGCAGCAACAATTGTTTAGAAGAGGGGACTATTCAACCCCCTAGCCCACTTGCCTGCAAGTCATGCAGGGATGACTGAGATGCAGCTTTCTTATATCTTCACTGCTGGGTAGGTTGGGCTGTAAGTGATGTAGCAGCCAGTGAGTTGCCTAACCTGTAAGCTATCCCTCACTGCCACTTCCCTATGAAATACCAATAAACTCTATGGTTTAGCAAGTGGACTTTGCTGGAGATGTTACTTTAGTGTTTGTGAGTAAGTAGGCATTTATTCATGTCTCCCCAGGAACAATCAAATACTATCACAGCCCACAGCTTGTAAAGGATATGAGAGAAGTCAATCCCCACTTGGCTACACACTGAATACATTTTGCTTGTTTATAAATCTATATAAAGAACCTATTCTTATGATTATAATTGCAGAATTATGTTTACCGCATTTAATTCTGCTATTGCGTACTTCTTTGCTCTAGTGAATAGGGAAATAAAGTTGTTTCTCAAAAATTAAATTAAATGCTTAGATGATTCTTTACAACTAAATAAAGGTAAAGACTTAACACTGTTGGACTGAATGTGTGTGTGGTACCTGTATAGTGTCTGGTATAGACATTGGAGAATGCTGTGCCCGTAGGCCTTCACAGGAGTCTTTAATTTCTTTCTTTTATTTTAAAATAATTGGCTCAAAACAGTTGCAAAAATCATACCAAGTATCTCATGTGCCCTTTGTACAGCTTTCTCCAGTTTTAACATGGCACATCATCAAAGTTACTATTGGTACTGTGCAATAGTAACTCCAGTTCTGTTTGTAGTTTAATTTGTAAATAATGAGTGATGAGACGTGAATGTGATACATGGAGTAAGATACAGTTTGGGAAACTTGAGATTTGATTTTGGACAAGGAGACCTACCAAAGTACAAATGATGTTTATCTGAGAAAAGCAAGATGGCCGCCCCCCCCCCCCAAAGGGGTTATCTTTGAAGCCAGCAAAGAGCGTGGGATTGGAGGCTATAGGAGATGGTACTCTCATCTGACTATTGTGACATGGAGACCTCTGATGCTTTCACTGAAAGCCAACAAATGTGGCCATGTAATCAAAAGATTACGTAGGTATCAAAAATGTAGAAAAGTTCATGGCAAATGACAGGTAACCTTAGTGTTGAAAAGGAACATGGCACACATTTAGTTAGAATAATTGGGACAAGTTTAAAGTGCTCTACCTGTTTATGGCATATAGAAGGGAAACCCCAGCCAATAGGGTCATGAAGAGTATATGCTGAAAATAAAAGTATGACTTACTCAGAGCTGATACCGGACACAGAGGAAGATGAGGAGAGAGGGGCTAAGAGGTCTTGGATTCACCATGAAGCCAAGCAATTATTGAAATAGGAGACAGCTAAAAAGACATAAAAATATTTGTTTTTAATTTTAAAAACATGAGTTTACATCATCTTCATGTGTTAGTTAATTTTCTCATTACTGGAACAGAATAGCTACCGATAGCAACAAACAGAAAGAAAGGCTTTGTTTTGGCTCCAGTTTGAGAAAGGATGATGGTGGGAAGGCATGGGAGCCTGAGCATGAGGCGGCTGGCCACCCAGCATCCGCAGTTAGGAAGCAGAGAGAGAGATGAATGCTGGCACTCAGCTCGATTTCTCTCTCTCTCTCTCTCTCTCTCTCTCTCTCTCTCTCTCTCTCTCTCTCTCTCTCTTCTCTTCTCTTCTCTTCTCCTCTCTCTCTCTCTTCTCTTCTCCTCTCTCTCTCTCTCTCTCTCTCTCTCTATTTCTCTCTCTCTTTGTCTCTCCCTCTTTCTCTCTCTCTGTCTCTCTCTCTGTCTCTCTCTCTCTCTGTCTATCCCTCTTTCTCTCTCTGTCTCTCTGTCTCTCTCTCTCTCTTCAGTGATGGACTCTTGCCCATGGGATGGTGATGTCACTCACATTAAGGATGGGTCTTCCCACCTCAGTTAAATCTTTCTAGAAATACCCTTGCATATGTCTCCAAGGTGGCTATAAATTGCATGAAGTTGACAAATCAAAATTAACCTTTAAACATATGTACAAAAATGATGCATCATAATATAAAAATTGGGTTTCTTCCATAAAGTGTAAATTTTTATGCTTTAAAATTAATGTGCATTTACGTTTAGGGAAACAATTTTATTATGTGTCATTTCTCTTCATCTGTGTCTCCCTTCTTGAGATGCAGAGCCAGGTTCAGTTGCATATATAAGAAGGGGCATGCTCACTATGACATCATAATATCCACCAAGTGCAAATGACAGGGGAAAGGTACCCAGGCGTGTTCTCCCAGAACTCTCCTGAAGGCATCATGATTTTAACATGAGACAGGAAAGTGCAAGGCTATCCTTTCAATTAATGGCAAACTAGACAGACTTATTCCCTAGAACTCACAAGAATAACCTGGTTAAGAAAAAATAAAAATAAAAAGCACTTAAGGCAAAAATAAAAGGATTAGTTGTGGGAGTTGGGATTTGAGTGTGGGCAGGGAGAGTTATCAAGAACAAAAGCTTCCTGTCTTAGAAACACGAGATGGCCCCTAAGAATCTTGCCTATGTAGCTGACAGGGGCTGACATCGGGGAATACATAGGCAACCCTGGCAGTCTGATTATCCTGACATAAAGAACTCTGTTGCTCTTACAGAAAATGCTGCTGTTATTTTCACAGTTAAATTTTGCTGAAGATCCTTTTGAGATGTTAGCCATCTGAGCCATGCTGTAATTCAATGGTCCAAAACAGAAAAAAACAAATAGTTCTTTGTTCAAAAGGGGAGTGTTACCACGTGTGGTGGTAACTGCACACGCTAGCACTGAGGAGGCTAAGTCAGAAGAGAGAGTGTAAGTTCAAGGCCTGTGTGGATACACAATGAGACTTACCTTAATGAGGAAAAGGAGAAGGCAGCAGAGAGGGGGAAGAGTAGAAAGAGGAGAAGGAAGAGGAGGAGGAACGGGAGGAAGAAGAGGAGAAGGAGGAGGAAAAATAGGAGGACAAAGAGGAGGAGGAGGAAGAGGACTCAGTTCAAAACATGTATTCATAAAGTTTGGGTATGGCTCTTATCTCATTCCTTCTTCTGAGGAAATAAAAATTACATTTACAACAGAAAAAAGCATACATATCTATAAAGAATAACCCTGAAGTCACACAAAATATTAATTTATTCAATGAATGTATGCATACTTACACTGGTTATTTTTCTCTAGTCATTAGTATAACATTTGTCATTTTTCTGTAAAGAAATGATTCTACGTATGCCACAGATCAAGAAGAGAGATGAAAATAATAAGAAGGGTCACCAAAATAATTGGCTTAAAATAGGCCTCCTTTGAATTGTCAACAAAGCAGAAACAATAAAGAAGAACGAACAAAGGGGAGAAGTGTGAAAGAAGGGGGTTTGGGGGGGAGTGGGAAGGGAGGGAAAAAGGGAGGAGAAAATCACCGCCAATACAGCTAGCATGCCCAAGGTTTGTGACACTGTGACTTTACCTAATCATTCTGACTCTGGCCACCCTAGCACACTTTCGTTGCTTCCTTGGCTGGGCTTGACGCTGGAGAAGAGAGGTGAGTGGACTCAGGGATGTGGCCTAGACATTGATCTATTTTTCTTAGGGACCTTACACAACCCATACAAGCGTGTATGTTCAGAAAAACTCCTGAGAGGTGGCTCAGTGGGTAAAACATCTGCTGCACAGGCACAAGAACGTGAGTTCGAATCCCCAGCAACCATGTGAAGGCCAGGTGAGGTGACAGGCATCTGTAACCCTAGCACAGGGCATGGAAATGGACTCCCTAGAGCTCACTGGTCAGCCAGGCTAATGGAATAAGTGAGCTATGGGTTCACTGAAAGAGCATCTCTTAAAAACACAGGTAGGGAGCTGCAGAAATAGCTCAGTACTTATAAGCACTTGCTGCCTTTGCAGAAGACCTGAGTTCTTTGCCCAGCATTCACACCCTGTGACTCCGGATCCAGGGAATCTGAGGCCTGCTGTGGCCATGCATGTGGTACACATACAGATAAGCAGAATTAGCCACATACATACACATTTAAAAAACATCCCTTTTAATAAGAAAAAGGCAGAAATCAATCAAAGGAGACATCCAACATGATCCTATGTGTACCTGCCCTCTGAAAAGCCACAGGCAGCGCGCGCACACACACACACACACACACACACACACACACACACACACACACACGAAAAATAAATTAAAAGAATTTAATTGCTCCTAGGTATAGTAGAGGAGAAAGTTTGTTATAGATATATGTGGGAAAGCATAGCCAGAGAGAGACACATCAGGGAAATGTATCCCACACACTGGCAGTGCTCAGAGTGGACATGACCCCAAACCATGTGGGGAGATGGAGAAGAGAAAGGAGAGAGGGGAACAAAATACAGCATCCAGGAAGCCAAGGGTACCAAAATGGGGAGGGGGGAGGTGATAACCAAAATGTCTGGATTGTATAGGCCAGATCCTCTAGGGAAGGGCAACTCTTGCCCTGGGCTGGAAAGTTCAAGGTACAGGGTGGGGTATACCAGCCATAACCTATAACAGGTAAGGAGTGATGGATTCTGGAAGAACATGAAGGCAAGGTTATCTTTGTTAAATATGTTAAATAGGTACCTCAGTAGCTTGTCCTGGGTTTAAAATTTAACACACACACTCACACACACACACACACCATTAAAAGTGTCATCTATATCTCTGTATGTTGACAGAAGCATCCTGGAGCTCCTGAGACTGGCATTCTAAGGGATCCCATGTGGAACTCACATCCTACCACGGTTCAGAAGAGGAGACATGTATTACCTTCAGGTATCTCTGGATTTTCTTATGACAAAGAAAACCACCATAGGCTGCCTCTGAGTGGCTCTATGCTGCTGCGCTTCTGTGCCAAATAACTCTTGTGCTTTTATTAACTGTTCTACTGAGTCCTATTTATCAGAGAGACAGGTGTATCACCTGATAATACAATAAGCTCTGGTGGATGTATGAGTTGTTTTATTCTTTTATGCCCACAATCAGTTCCCGGAGCATCATAAAACAAAAGGCTTATTTCTCCCACCAACTCCCTTCACTTTTTATTCCCCTAGTAGTGAAGCTATGCAGTATCCACCTTCAGAAATAACTGTTGCCATTTAATAAGAAGTATAAAATATACTCGCATCTAACAAGGGACATCAAAGATTTAAAACAAAGTTATTCCTTAAGGTTAGTGTCGTGATAAAAGATAGGTACAAGCATCAGAGTGAATGAAATTTAGGCATGACCCTGGGATATGACTAAAAAACAGACCTCATTTCAACATCATAAAGCAGATATTGCGTGCCATTTTTCGAAAACTTAGTTGCAGGCATCCTATATTACCTTCTTCGCCTTGCAGTGACCCTGAATTTTCAACATCCAACATGCAAGAACAGAAGCTCCTCATCAGCTGGCTACAGAGGCATAAAAAAGCAAAAGCTGGCCCTGACCTATTCCCAGCATACAGCCTACAGAGGCCTGGGTAGCCTTCAGTAACCTCAAGGGACCCCCTCCCCCTTCCATCCACAAACACTGACCCCCCTGGTCAGCCACCATGCTGTGTCCCCTGCCACACCCCTTGAAATACTTATCTCTCTGCTTTTACCCACACATGACTCAGGCCTGCAACAGGCCACACCTGACTTGTTTCCTATAAAACCTCTAGCCTTCATGGCCTCAGATTCTGAAGATGCGCTATTAAAAATTAAAAGTCATCTCAGTACACCCTATATAATAAATATCAATCATACTTAAATCTCTGGGCTAAATGCCATAAATCAAAATGTCCTACATCCTTAAGTTGCTTGATTTGGACACATGTGCAGTCTGCAAACCTGAGAACTTATTAAGCATTCGAACAAGAAGCCAGACATAAAGGAATACAGAATGTGCGATCCGATTTGTGTGACCTGCTAAAACAAGCAGATTAATCTACAATGACAGCAAACATTAGCAATTCCCTAGGGCAGAGAGGTCAGACAAGGCCATAAAAGGACAAGAGGACCCTGACCCTGTATAGTCACAAATACACTCTGCATGTCTATTGTGGCATAATTTGGTATACGTTTGTCAAAACACACCAAAATGTTCACAAAAAAATTGTTGCACTTTAGAGTTTGGGGAAATGGCTCAGTTCTTAAAGCACTCACCATGTAAATATAAGGGCCAGAGTTCAGATCCCCAGTGCCCACGCAGGATAGGTATGGTGCCCTCCTGTATTCGCACCATCTAGGAGGCAGAGGTGAGGGACCCCAACCTGGGCTCTATAAATAAGCAAACAACTAAATGCACTCATGCTTTCATGAAGACATGAAAGACGGTTGAAAACTCCAAGCAGCAGGAGTTCTGATATTCCTATTCTGTCCAGTTTGTCACCCTCTACACATGTTATACCTGAGTCACATGATCTCAGCATGCAGTGCCTTGACGACTATTCATTCATTCAAACATTTTATATATGATAATGTTTGTGTTTGTGGGGTATATATAATTACTCTGCACTTTCCTGCTCACCATTCTTTCTTTTTAAATTATTTCTCCCACATTTTGAGATCTGCATATAATTACTTCATCTTTTCCTTCCCCTTTCCTCACTCCAAACACTCCCATCCACAGCCAAGAGTAGAGAGAAATGAATGCATCGATGATCACGTGCTTGCTCGTGCCCAGCTCAGTCTCTCCACTCAAACAGCTCAGGACCCACTGTCTAGGGAATGGTGTTTCCCACAGTGGGCTGGGCATCCATTAACTTAAGACAGTTGCCCGCTGGGAAACTCAGTGTAGGCTACCTCTCATCGAGACGTTCTCCCCAGATGATTGTAGGTTGTATCACGTTGACAATAAAAGCAGACCACCCCAATAGCCATGTCCCCACATGTGTGAGAGTATGACATGGAATAAAGCTTGAAAAAAGAAGGGGGTTGAAATGAGTGGGAGCGTGTAAAAGAGGGGAGTGGGACAGAAAGGGTAAGTGTGAACACAGTATTTCACATGTCATGTGTGAAATTATTCAAAATCTTATTAATTTAGACTAGCTGGTTGACAAGATGACTTAGTCGGTAAAAGTGCTTGAAGCCCAGATTGACAGCCCAAGTTCAACCCTTGCTACCCACGTGGTAAAGAAAAGAACAAACCCTACAAGTTGTCCCCTGACTTATACCTGTAAACATACTCATAAGTGTGTATGCGCACACACACACACACACACACACACACACACACACTAAATGAAATTTAAAAAATAAAAATGTACTTTAAAAACTAAAAAAAAATGTAATGATTGTATTTCAACTTTTTGTGGTTCTCACTGCACATGCACACATGCATACATGTACACATGCACATGTAGAACACATGTGGGTAGTTTAAAGCTATACAAAAACCCACTAAAATATAGCATTGGACATAATTTGAACAAGAAATTCATTTCCTACCTCTGTTGTAAAAGGGGATTGCCTTCAGAGGTTACATATGTTGGAAAACACTGAAAATGCCACAATCCTACCATGTTACTTTTGTAGTTTCAGATGTTGAATTTCTGTGACATCAACCGTGACAGGAAGCAGTATCTACCATGTGTAGAAGGGTGGTGAGTAGTAACGAGCCTAGACTGAATTCACTGAGATGGGAAGACTGAGGACTTGGCTTGGTTGGCAGAGTACTCAGTGAGCAAGCATGAAGATCTAAGTTCAGAACCCCAGCACCCGTGTAAAAAGCCAGGCACAACAGTGTACATCTGCAACATCAGAGCTGTGGAAAGAGAACGAGGCAGAACCTTGACACTCACTGGCTAGCCAGCTTACCCAGATCAGTGAGCAGTTAGCCCCGGATTTAGTGGGAGTCTCTCTCAAAAATAAAGTGCAGGGTAATTAACTAAGTAAGACACTCAACACTGACATGTCCTCCTCCTCCTCCTCCTCCTCCTCCTCCTCCTCCTTCTCCCCCCTCCTCCTCCCCTTCTCCCTCCTCCTCCCCCCTCTCTGTCTCTCTCTGTGTGTTTCTGTCTCTGTCTCTGTCTGTCTGTCTGTCTGTCTCTCCCTCTCCCTCTCTCTCTCTCTCCCTCTCTCTCTCTCTCTCTCTCTCTCTCTCTCTCTCTCTCTCTCTCTCTCCCTCTCTCTCTTTCACTGTCCTGACTTCCCATTATGAGGGACTATCCCCTAAAACTGTGAACCACAATACCACAATAAATACATCCTTCCTTAAGATGCTTTTTGGGGTATTTTGTCACCATAGCCAAAAAAAAAAAAAAAAAAAAAAAAAGTTGCTAGAAGAAAGACACAGTTCTCTTGCCCCAGAAGGAGAAAACAGAGCCCTGAAAGCTTGAAGATTTGACATGCACAGTAATAGGCCTCATGAAGAACAAAAATTAAACCATTCTTTTCTTTAAGAAGAGAGTCACCTTTGTGAACAAATAAAGCCTGAAGCATAGGCAGAGGTCAAGGCAAGACAGAATTGATGTTATACTTGCAGACTTTCCTGGCAACTCAAGTAAGTTAGGGCCATAAATGATGCTTCAGCACTCAGAGAGTACGGAAAGTGGAAAGGCTTTTGCCCTTCTGGTAGAGTGCTTTCTGTAGCAGTTCTGTCTTTCTGAGCTCTGTTTATGTAATTTCTGGATGTATAATCTGGAAACCTTGTCAGTATTTTAAGATATGGTGAGAAGTGACTTCAGAGAAATTGCTCCCACAGGGAAATTTGCATGCTGAGGAAGTTAACAATTGTCAAGTTTTCTCAGCAAAAACCCCCGACGTTATTCCTTTATCAATCTTGGTTGCAACTCCTTTCTGTATCATTCAATCCCTACCCAGTCGTCAAGGTCAAGACTGAGGAAGCCAAGCAGTGAGTGCTCACTTAAAGCCCAAAGCCACACTGGGCTCTCCTTCCCCAGTGCTAGCCCACTTCAGTCACACTAAATAATTAAGCACACACCTGTGGAGTTGAATTCAATTGTCCTATATACTAATGTTGCAGAGTGCTTCAATTAGAGCATGATTTCTCTGAAGCTCCGTAAAGGCTAGGGATGTAACTAAATTGGTAGAGTACTTGCCTAGCATGCATGATGCCCTGGGTTCCATTCCCAGCACTAGGCATGGAAATGCATGCAGTAATCTTAGTACTGGAGGGGTGAAGGCAGAAGGATCAGGAGTTCAAGTCACGCTCAAGGCCAGTCTGAGAGACATGAGACTGTATCTCAAAATAATAATAATAATAATAATAATAATAATAATAATAATAATAATAATAATCATCATCATCATCATCATAATAATAATAATCATAATAATAATCATAATAACAATAGCCATAGTGAGTTATGCTTGAATCCATAAGAGATGCATAAAAGAAAACGAGAGATTGTGAATATTCATTCCTTTACTGATCATATTGAAGGATTTCTGGTAGAATAGCTACAGAGGGTACAAAAATAAAGAGTAGTTTGGGGAAATTTCCAACGGACACTTATTACATAAATAGAGTCATTGAGAAACTCTCCAATCAGAAGCCTTGGGCTTACATCAGGGCTCCCCATTTTTCTAACTGTGCCAGCTGCTCTCTGCATTGGCTCCTCTAGACCCTACATAGTGAGGGTCATCTCTGTGCCTTCTTGGCATGGTGTGTGAAGAGTAAACAGGCCACAGGGGAGGGGCTTAGTCTGCATCTGCCTGTGACAGAAGTATCTGGAGGCACTGTTGTAAGTGTAAGATTTGGAAGAGTCATTGTCATCCCAAAAAAGAACTCAGTTGTTCTGCTAAAGATAGGCCAATCAACAAATTTAATTAATTAATCAATTTTTATAAACAGGATATATATGTATATATATATATACATATATATATATATATACATACATATACAAAAAAGAAACAGTAAAAACTAGTAGGCTTTGAAGTCAAGGAGAAAGGGCAAACTACTTAAAATGTACATTTAGTGCCATAGAAGACACCCGAAGATAGGACTTCTGAGTGAAGGGGAAGAAACTGATACAGAAGTTCCATGTAATAGTTATTTTCCTCTTCACTGTAACAAAATGCCTGACAAGAAGCATTTTTAATGAAGGAAAGGCTTATTCCCACTTGCAGCCTGCCTCCTTGGTCTCAGCAGGAATGGCACTGTGATAGAAAGGAGAAGGTGCTGGTCACATTGCATCCACAGTCAGAAGCAGAGAGAGAGAAAGGGAAGTGGAGCTACACTATATAAAACCTCAATGCATGGCCCTAATAACCTACCTCTTCTATCAAGGCTCCACTCCCTGAGGTTCCACAAGCTTCCCAAACAGTGCCACTACCTGATGACCAAGTGTTCAAACACACAAGTCTGTGGGGGACATTTCATGTCCAACCATAACAGCACCGATTGTCCTATGCTGTCTGTGGCTGTGAGGAAGCACTCTGACCAAAAGAGAGATGGGATAGAAAGGCTGGTTTGGGTTTATGCTTAACATTGAGGGAAATGAGGGAAGGAACTCAGAGCAGGAATCCGAAGCAGAAGCCCTAAGAAATGCTGCTTGCTGGCTCACTCTCTGCTTCATTTCCAGGCTCATGCTTAAATAGCTTTCTTACACAGCCCAGAACCACGTGACTAGGGAATGGTGCCACCCACAGTAGCCTGGGGCCTCCTGCATTAATTAACAATCAAGACAATCTCTATAGACATACTCACAGCCAGTTGAATCTTGGGAGTTCCTAAAATGAGACTTTCCTCTCAGGTGGCTTTCAGCTGCATGAAGTTGGCAATTACCTCTAACTAGGGGTTAGAGTTCAAGTCACCGTGGTCACATGAACTAAGATGAGAACCTTGTGATCTCTTTCATGTCAAATCTTGCTAAATTCTCCATCTGTTTTGATACAGTATACCTGATGCATCAAACATTTCACTGACATCAAACAACGAAGTATGTACTACAATTTTCTCATCCTTTGGTATGATAGTCTCAATAGCTAAGCAGTTGTAGTTATAATAATAAACAACAAATAACTACTTTTATTGAGCACCAGCATCTCCCAGCTATAGATATGTCAGGGCTCAACCAGTGATAGCTACCACCATTGACAACACCACCACTCTTATTCAAAGTACAACCTACAAAGTATTACTACTCTACTCTGTAAGAATAAAGGCAGAGTTTCAAAGATGTTTTTAAATTTTTACTCTGAGAAACATTTAAAGAAATGCTCAACGTCTTTAGTCATCAGAGAAATGCAAATCAAAATGACTCTGAGATTCTATCTTACACCCATCAGAATGGCTAAGATCAAAACCTCAAGCGACACCACATGCTGGCAAGGATGTGGAAAAAGAGGAACACTCCTTCATTACTGGTGGGAATGCAAACTTGTACAACCACTTTGGAAATCTATCTGGAGCTATCTTGGAAAACTGGGAATAGGGCTTCCTCAAGACCCATCTATCCTACTCCTTGGAATATACCTGGAAGATGCTCCTCCGCCCAACAAGGACATTTGCTCAATCATGTTCATAGCAGCCCTATTCATAATAGCCAGAACGTGGAAACAGCCTAAATGTTCCTCAGTTGAAGAATGGATAAAGAAACTGTGGTACATTTACACCATTGAATACTACTCAGCTATTAAAAACAAAGAAATCCCAAAATTTGTGGACAAATGGGTGGAACTAGAAATGATCATACTGAATGAATTAACCTAGAAGCAGAAAGGCACATGTGGTGTTTACTCACTTATAATTGGGCACTAGTCCTAAATGCATGTCCCATGAAAGTCTTCACTGACCAGGAGATTGGTATATATGTGAGGATATCCCACTGGGACTCTACGTAAGAAAAATATAGAAGATGGGGAAATAGAAGAACCCAGAGGGTCCTAGAAACCTACAAGAAGAACATAATGATGGGTGGATCAGAGCCCAGGGGTGTCTGCTCAAGCTATTGCACTATCCATGGACAATACAAGAAGTAATTGAACCCCTACTGTGATCTAGCCAATGGACAGGACCTTCTCCACAGTTATGTGGAGAGCACAGACTGACTTAGACATGAACTCTGGTGCCCTATATTTGACCACCTCTTCTTGGTAAGGAGGCCTGGTGCCACTCAAAGAAAGCATAAGCAGGCTCCCAAGATGAGACTTGATAGCCTATGACCATATAGTGGGGGAGCAGGTCCCCCTGAGTCATAGACATATGGGAGGGGAATAGGGTGAAAGTGGGAGGGAGGGAGGAATGGGAGGATGTAAGTGATGGGACAACAATCTCGTTGAATCTGAATAAATTAATTTTTAAAAGCTTTTAAAATTGTACTCTGAAGCATATAGGTATCACAATGCTGAACCCCTGTCTGTCTTTGCATTAGAGCACACAGTTCTCTAAAGACATTAATGTAACCCCATATTAGCTCCCCAAAGTTTAGTCCCATCAGTCTTGTTCAAGTTCCATTTCTGTTTCTGGGATAAAATACCCAACCCACGCCAAAAAAAAAAAAAAAAAAAATAGCAGCTTAAAGAAGAAAATATTTGTGTGGCTTACAATTCAAGGTTATACTCTGCCATTGAAGGAGAAGTCAAAGGCAGAAACCCAAAGAAAAATATTCACAGTCAAGAGCAAAAAAGGATTGTCCATGCTGCCTGCTCGATCTTCTAGTTTCCTTCACTCTTATGCGGTTCCAGGAATGGTGCTGCTACTGCTCACAGTGGACTAGGTCAATTAAAAATCAAA
This sequence comes from Acomys minous, assembly GCF_964271855.1. Lineage (NCBI taxonomy): Eukaryota > Metazoa > Chordata > Mammalia > Rodentia > Muridae > Acomys > Acomys minous. The sequence goes on along the minus strand of NC_140483.1, from coordinate 64,196,218 downwards.
ATAGTCCCCACAACCCAGGCCCATAGGCCAACTTAATCTAGATAATTTCTCAACTGAGAATCACTCCCTGGATGATTCTAGGGTGTGACAAGTTAGCATTTAAAACTAACAGTGACACCAAGCTGTTTGTTTATGCTTCCCAGTGCCCAACGTCTTTAAGATATATGTGTATATACTTGCTTGTCTGTATTACAAGTGTCTTCAGGTATCTCTGGAACCTAAAAGAGGGTCTCAGGTCCACCAGAACTTAGGTTACAGGCAGTTGTGAGGAGCCAGATGTGGGTGCTGGGAACTGAGCTCAAGTTCTCCGAGAAAGCATCAAGTGCTCCTAACCTGAGCCATTGCTTCAGCCCCCACTGACACCCACTTATGCGTCTGCTCTGTAAGATCTGGAATTTGGAAAGATCTCCTCTTCATTCCCATCTATTTAAATTATACTGATTATTGGAAAAAATACTTCTTCCATGAAATTTTTCTTGACCATTTCCAACCATTCTGTTGCTTCTTCTGAGCCCCATAGTTCCTCATTTCTGTTGATGCCATCATCCCCCAGAAGTTATTCTTATAAGAAATAAAATCCAATAAAAGTCCCTTCTAGATCCCTATGAGGGTGCACAGCATGAAGAAAAGCATTTCTACAAGGAGTCTGGTTTGGATGTTTGGGAGTAACTGCTGATGCTCATCTGTTTCCTAGAAGTCGAGCTCGGTCTAGACTAGGTAGCAAGATTTCTTTAATTTTATTTTTTTAATTGAAAATAGATTCTTCTCTCAGTTTTTCCTCCTTCTGCTCTTTCCAGCTTCCTGCTAGCAACCCTCTTTTCCCAGATCCACTCCCCCTTCATCTCACATCAGAAAAGAGCAAACCTCCAAGAGATAACAACCAAGCACAACAAAACAAAATACAGTAAGGTAAGGCAAGAGGCCTCACTATGAAGCTGGATAAGGCAACCTAATGGGAGAAAAAAAAATCCCAGGATCACGAAAAAGTAGTCAGAGACATGCCTGTTCCCACAGTTAGCAGGCTCACAGAAACACCAAGCTACCAGCTGCAACATCTAAGCAGAAGAACTGGTACAAACCCATGCAGGGCCCCTGCTTGCAGCTTTAGTCTCTGTGAGCCTATAGGTACCCTGCTTGGTTGATTCAATGAACTATGTTTTCCTGGTGTCTCCATCTGCTCTGACTCCTATAATTCTGCCCCTTCTTTCATGAATTCCTCTCTCTCTCTCTCTCTCTCTCTCTCTCTCTCTCTCTCTCTCTCTCTCTCTCTCTCTCTCTCTCTAATTTCTGGCTGTGTGTCTCTGTATCTGCTCCCACCTGCTACCAAAAGATGCCTCTCTGATAACTGGACAAGACATCAATCATATTTCTCTTTCTTTCTGGGTCTGGGTTGCAAGATATTCTGAACTCATCTTTGGCAGAGAAAAAAAAAAGTCTCATTCAGTAAAGTGCTTGTCGTGCAAATATCTTACAGCCTCAAAACCCGTGTAGAATCTGCCAGGCATCATGGAAGGTAGAGACAGATGGATGCCTGCATCTGTTAACCAGATAGCCTAGGCCAACCAGTGAACATCAAGTTCGTTAAGATGGCCTGTCTCAAAAGATTAGCTGAAAGGAAGACATATTTTGAAATGGGCTCTCGTTAATTCGCCTAAGCTGATCTTGAACTCACTTTGTAGGCCAGGCAGTCCTTAAATCTGTAATCTGCCTGACTCAGGCTCCATAGTAACTGGCACAATAGGGTGATAAAGCAGGCACCCAATGTCTTCTTCTGGCCTCCTCTGGCACAACTTCACATATGTATGTATGTATGTATGTACGTATGTATGTATGTATGTATGTGTGTGTGTGTGTGTACATACGAGAGGGAAGGAAGGAAGGAAGGAAGGAAGGAAGGAAGGAAGGAAGGAAGGATGGAAGGAAGGAAGGAAGGTCAAAAAAAAGTACAAAACACAACCAAAGAAACACACAAGAATGCGACTTTCTATTAAAGGACACCTGAAATGACATTGTGCCTTATTTTCCAACCTCAATCCAAGCAAGAATTCTGAACCACTGAGGTCATAACACATAGAATGTGCCATCAGAATTCTCAAATAACAGCTATGCAGTACAAGAGAGGGTGGCTTAAAGAAGCCTTGGGCTCAAATAGCTATGAAAACCTCTGCAAATTAAGGTCACTTCATTCTTGTAAAATAAGAGGAAATTCTATGTGGATATAGAAGAAAGGAAAGACTAGTCGGCTCTCAACATGCTTGACAGAGTAATCGCTCACATCAGAAATGAAACAGAGGGGATGTGGAAAGGTTGACAAAATGCCCATACCTCATCAGAGAAACAAAGTTGAAAGCTGGTGGTTAAATATAGCCTGTTCCTACTCAAGAAACCATTTCTCACTCAACAGACAAGATGGAAAGAAGTTAGAAGCTCCAAGCCAGGGTCAATGACCTCCTGTTTGCGTCAAGGTGAGGAGACATGATTTCTGGATTCCAACCCTAAAGAACTGCACCTGTCTTTTATTTTTGGTTTTCACCTTTTTCCATTCTCCTTTTGTGTATATGGTGTATGCATGCGTATGTGAGCGAGTTTCTGCATGTATGTGAAATCACAAGCGTGTGAAGGCTCCAAGATAATGTTAAAAAATCGCCCTTCATCACTCTTCCTCCTTATTCATTGAGGCAAATCTCTGAAATTCAAAGTTTAAGGACACCATTAGTCATGCTCACATTGGAAATCCCCTGTTACAGCCTTCTAACCCTGAAATGACAGGCACCCCGCTGTGCCTTAGGGATCAAAACTCCAGACCTCACACTTGCATGGCAAGCAAGTGAGTAGCCACTGGGTCATCTTCAAAAGCCTGAATCTCAGTTTACTTTCCTGCAGTAAATATTCATATGTAAACTTCCAGGAAGATAACATTGTAGAAACTATGACTAATATAGTATCTCAGAGACTCCCTATAATATCCCATGAGCTACCACTGTTCAGTCTTTTCCAGGTGAGAAGCTGAGGTAAAGACATGAGCTGTTCACTCAAGGTCAAGTAGTGAAGGTGAAATTTGAAGTCATAGTTTCATTTCTGTTGTGCATAGACATAGGTGTGTGTGGTATTGATATAGCTCTGATGAAAAACAACTTAGAGGAGAAAGAGGTTTGTTTAAGTTCACAACTCCAGGTCACAGTCCATCAATGCAGGGAAGTCAAGACAGAAGCTTTCAGGAGCTGGTTACCTCTCTAGATCTACAGTCAAGACCAGGGAGAAAGGCAATAGGAGACAAGGTGTTTCAGTGACAAGAACTCATCAAGTGGGGTGTACAGCTCCCCAATGAGTGCCAGGAATCCTCCTGTCCATGCCTCTTCAACAACTGGATTGTACTCACACTCCAAAGTGCCTAGCTTTTGTACATGGGTTCTGAGAATCAAACTCAGGTCTTTGGGCTTGGGTGGCAAGCACTTTAACAGTTGGGCCATCTCTCTGGCCCTCTCTGTTGATCACATCTTATGTCCAAGGAGCTATGACTTGCCCCAACTAACACTGTACCCTGAAATACTGTCTTCATATTACCATTATGGGAACTTTCAAATATGCCTCAACTATAAAACCAACATTTTGCTAGACAGAGGTCTCAACAGTTAGAAGGCATCAAAACTGACATCAAAGAGTTGAATGTCTATTAGGAAACTAGCTCATAATTTAATTGTTATAAAATTGTACATGAGTGTGGGACTCTGCTGGATAAGGTTGAAATCTGACTTCTCCCGATAGCCATTTTGTGCTAGATCTATGAGAATGGACTCCCTTTTCTCAGCAGGGTTTCCATTCCACATGATCTGGTAACCCCAGATCTTGTAAGGAGTGTCACATGGCCCTCAAGGAAGATTATAGGGCCAACCCTTTCCTGATAAGGAACTCATTCAGCCAGCCCAAGGAACTCCTGGAAGTACCCCAACCTATCTATGCTGAGGAGATACTAGCCTCCAGCAAACGACCTGTAATCATCCTGCTGAGTCATCCCCTCATCCATAGGATAATTAAGCACTCTTTTCTCCTTCTTGTGATAGGGGCCCATGTTACTGCATGTAAATGAGGTGCTGTACCACTGTGTGTAGATTAAGTTTCCTGGCACCTTTAACCCAAGCAAGTCAGACACATTTATCCTCAAAACCCTGCCTACTGCCCGAGGTTTATGAATAAAGGCTTGCTGGCATGCTCTGCATGTTCTCTCTTGCTAACAATTCCTCCTCCATGACTATCTGAGACTCCATTTTTTTCTGGAGGGAACCACCACCGGATTCCCAGTGGTCATGAAACAATGATGGAACTACCTTTGCAGGCTGCTGGGGCCTGCTCAGCCACTGCCACTGGCTCTGTGATGACCCCCAGTGAAGCACCACCGTGCCTGCATCTCACCAGACCAACCTGCCAGTGGGCATCAAACATCTGCTTGCTTTCTCTGTTGTGCTTAGCACAGCAGCACAAACAAGGAGCTCTAATACCTTGGTATTATCACAGGCTTGCTGGGCTCCTGAGTCTCCACTGCCATAGAGACCTGCAGTCTCACTGTGAAAGAGCTAAACTCTAACACTACACGAAAAACTCATTTTTCACCTCCCACAGTGAGACCAGGAACCTGGCTTAGCATCTCAGTTCACAAAACTTACCCTGAGAGCTCTAATCTGCCTTTGAGCAAGAAAATCTGCCTTTGATCTCAAGGTCTGTCTGTTCTAGTCTGGATGTAAACAGAGCCTGGACCAGTCTGCTGGATGTAGGACCTAGGCCACCCACCACCGGATGCTGAAAGTTGACACAGTGCAGGGTGAGGGAGGCCTCTCCAAGGGTTGCCACTCAGGGTTTATGCTTGAGCAGGTAACTGCAATCAGGACAGAACTTCCAAGGGCTGCAGCTGTGAGGTTGGAAAACCAGAGAGTATGTCTTAGTAATGCCCCATTGTGTGTGTCTCAGATAATGAGATGGAGTAAAAAGGAGACACAGTGACACTGGACAGATGGGCTAGGCCAGATCTTTGCAAGTGTTTAAGCCATAGCAAAATTTGAACTACCTTCTTAACTTTTTCCCTGCATGGACCCCTTTAGAAGATGTAGTGGCTGACTTTATGTCAACTTGACACAGCTAAAGTCATCAGAGAGAAAGGTGCCTCCACTGAGGAAATGCCTCCATGAGATCCAGCTTTTAGGCATTTTCTCAAATGATTGATGAAGAGAGTTCAGTCCATTGTGAGTGATGCCATCTCTCGGCTAGTGGTCCTGGGTTCTATAAGAAAGCCGACTGAGCAAGCCAGTAAGCAGCACCCCTCCATTTCCTCTGCATCAGCTCCTGGCTCCAGGATTCTACCCTGCTGGAGTTCCTGTCTTGACTTCCTTTGGTGGTGAACAGCAGTGTGGAAACATAAGCCAAATTAACCCTTTCCTCCTCGACTGGTTTTTTGGTCATGACGTTTAGTTACAGCAATAGCAACACTACCTAAGACATAAAAGTTTATAAGGAGACACACTTTTTAAAAGAAATATAAATGCATATATACACCTGTATATATTCCACAAAATTGGAGAGCCACTCAATTATAATCAGATTTGATGCAGGAGAGGAGCCTGGATTCCCTGAAGCTGAAGCTGGGGAGATGGCGCTGCCAGCAAAGTGCCCGCTGCACAAGCACAGAACTGGAGTTTGATTCCCAGAACTCACGTTAAAAGTAATACAAAGCCAAGCAGAAATAGTGCACATTTGTAATCCTGGGTGTGGGGAGGCAGATTGGGCAGATTCCCCAGGGCTCACTGGCCAGCCAGCCTAGCCAAATCAGTAAGAGACCTTGTCTGAAAAAATAAAAGCCTGAGAAACAATATCCAAGGCCATCCTTTGACCCACAGAGAGAGGGGAGGTAGGGAGAGGATTTGGGGGGATCATATATTCATTCCAACAAAAAGCTCTCAAAAATCAGAGGTATGCTGGAGGGAGCTAACACAAGTCGTTAGACTAATCCAAGAAAGAAGAGTGGAGTGGAGTGGAATGGACGTCATTACAATTATAGTTCATATGCATCCTTCTACAGCAATGTTCTTGCTTCCAGAAAATCAGCAATTCCTCTAAGTTTAAATATTTTAAAAACCATTTACCTAGATGAGACAAAACAAAATGACAACATAAGTTACCTACATACCTTTTCTTTACCCTTGGAGAAATATATAAGAATACACATGTGGAGGGCTGGAGAGATTAGTCTGTGGTTAACAGTGTACACTGTTCTTGCAGAGGATCTTAGCTCAGGTACTAACACATTGCATGGCTCATAACCACCTGTAATGCCAACTCCAGAGGGATCTGTCACCCTCTTCTTGCCTCATTTGGCACTGCACTCACATGTGTATATATATATATATATATATATATATATATATATATATATATATATATATATATATATATATATATATAATGTGTGTGTATATACATATATATACATATATACATATATATGTATATATATATATATCCACACATACACATAATATAATATATCTAAATATAAAAATAATATGTGTGTGATAAATGTATATAAATAAAATCATATTTACACCTAAGACTCCAGAACAACTAAACTAAAAATAAGAGGAAGCTGTCAATGCCTGTGCTCAGAATCACTAGCAATCACTCTGTAGATGTCAGTACCAAATACAACCAACTTATACAACTATGCTATGTCAGCAACCCACATTCCTCAAGGATAATTGTCATTGTGATGTGAAGTTTCAAAATAGCTTAAACTCCAAAACTCTGCAAAAATAGAATCTTTTTAGCGGTTACTCTGTAGCTCCATTCCCAGAAGAGTCTTTACTGAAACTATGAAAACAGTACCACAAGTTCATCATAATAACAAAATGCACTTCAGATGTAATGGGTTGTGGTGAAATTTCTCACCATCTGTATGGATGGAAGGATGCACGGATGCATGGAGACATGGATAGAAAGGTGTTTAATGCTTGGCATGAAGACCAATGGATTGCTTTGCAATGGTGCTACAGACATTGTGTGTAAACTTAAAAAAAAGGGAAGAAAAAGAAGAAAATGGAAGGAAGGCAGGAAGGAAGGAAGAAAGGAAGGAAGGAAGGGAGGGAGGGAGGGAGGAAGAGGAGAAATAAGCTGCACCTTTGCTAAAGATTCTACAAAGCCAAATGACTGATCTTCAAGACTATAGAGAGCTAAAAATGTTATAGGTGAGAGCCCAATTAGCTTCAGCTATTTTTAGTCCCTTTAATGGCATGTGCTGCCCACACCTGTGCCTGGCCTAGTATCCTGTGACTATCAAAATCTTACAGTGTATTCTTAAGAGACCATTAGCTTTCACAAATCCAAATGCTAAGAACACCATCACACAATACCTGAAACCTACAACAGAGCTTTTACCTGCCTGCTACAGCTAGCACCCACCAACGTATTTGGTAAATATCTTGGTTTATGACATTTTCTGTGATCTTGTAACTAATAAAAATCTCATGTAACCTCTTCCACAGTGAAATCTAAATCTATGTACCTGAGCCATGGTCTTCATATTTGGCTCCGGAACAAACGATTTCTTATTCCCTTTGGGGTGAGTGTTGTGTTTTTGTGTCAATAGCTGACTTCCCAACATCTCTAGCACTCGTTGATTTTCATGGCTGCAAAACACTGTGAGACACTGTACAGACAAGTCCATCAGTCTGCAGCAGCAGCAGTGTAAGAAAACCCCATACAGCAAGGCCACACCAACACACACACACACACACACACACACACACACACACACACACACATGCATGTATGTGAAGAGGAAGAGCATGGAGGCAGAGACAGAGGCACACATCACACCATCACGCTCAGCAACCTGAGAAAGTCTCTGAGTCTTTCAGTGACTTTGACAGATAAAACCAGATCCTAAGTGTCCTAGACAAGAACAGAAATGTCAGGAAGAGTCAGCATGAAGCAGAGCTGGGAGTCCCTAAAAGGCACCTTTAGTGTGATACAGATTGTAAGGAAGAAAGTTGAGAGACTCACCGACACCGTGAGACTCTCAGGAGTCATTGCCTTTAAAGTGGTCTTATATAGGATTATTGCCTTTCCAGAGAGAATGTATGAGATGTGGGTAGTTTTGAAGCTGGTATTTTCAGAGGGTGTCCAAGGAACCTAAGTGAGACCTGAGAGTAGTTCCTGAGAGGGCAGGCTAGATCCTAGACAGTAGACATGCAGGCAAGTACGGAATCACTGTAAACAAAGTCAACAGTCTTGCTTGAGATTTGCAAGGTATGTCTGGAAGAGGAAGGAGGCCGGACTCAAGGCCATGCACATCCGGACTCAAGCCTGCTTCATTGCTATGTTAGCCCAACATCACTGCGTGTGGAAGGAGTGGCCTTTGTGAACAACCTTCACAGCAGATGTTAACTGCGGAAACTTCTGACTCACAGCTGGTAGAAGCTTCCAACTGACTCCAAGGGAGGAGCTGCTTTCCCTTCCCATGTTTCTGTCTTTCTTTCCTGTCTCAATGGGAGGAAAGGAGAAGGAAATGACACGGGACACAACTAGAAGAAACATCTGTATGTCTGATACCTTCATCTAAAGGGAAAAGGGCAAAGTGCTTCTGAAAATGCCCAGCCCTGGCAAACTCTCCTCTCAGTCTCAGGCTCTTGTTATCACCTAAGGCTTCAAAGGAAAGAAAACACATACCCTCCACAAGCTTCTCCAACAGCACAAGGGTAAAATTACCCTTTGACCCTGGAAGCTATTTACTAATGACCTGCGGCTTGAGCTTGGACAGCTTTCCTCATTAGCACATGACTACACTGCAAATGTTATTGCCAGCCAGACGATTATAAAGGCATAAAGAGAAAGTAATTAGCACAATCATTTTACATAGAGTAAATTCTAGTGCAGCCGGTTTGTCAGAGATGCAATTTCATGGGATCACAGCCATGCATTATTGGAGTTATGGGAAACTGTTAATTTGTTATTTGAAATGAAGTCCTTATCTCGGGCCAGTTAGCTCAGTTAGTCACTGTCTAATGCAAAGGAGGCCAAGGGCATGGGCTTCCTCCAATACCACCCAGCTTGACTTTGTAACACTCTATAACTTCACCTGCGTCGCTAGGGGAGACTGCCCACCAGCACTAGAACATATCCTAGGGTTCCATGAACAGGATGACGCAGCAAGATTTGCTGAGAGAATTTAAATTCCAAATGCCTGAGCAGAGAGATGCCCAGCAAGGCAGGGATGATACCAAGGTATTAGAGATGCAGAGGTGGCTTGGTCGGTGAACCATAGGCAATACAGCATTGTGACTTTAGCTCAGATCACCAGAGCCCACCTACAAAGCTGAGTGCTGTGCCATGCATCTGTCGCCAGTGATGCTGGGCTTGAAGACAGGCAGATCCCAAGGGCTCGGTCGCCAGCAGAGCCTATTTGAGAGCTCCGGATTAGTCTTAATAAAATAAAATAAAGGGTGGAAAGTGAATGAAAAAGGCATTCAATGTTGACCCCTCAACTCCATGCGCACGTGTGCACACACACACACACACGTAGAAAGAGCAATACTAGAGTCCTTTGTGGTGGTGGACCTGTCCTGTATTTTGGCTGTGGTGATAGATCACAAGCTTACACATGTAATAAAGCTGAGCATATACATATAGACACAAACACAAACATATACACATGTGCACACATAGCGACACACACACAAGTATATTAACATAGTCAAAACCTGAGCAAAGTCAGTGGATTGTATCAAGGCCAAAATCTTGGCTGTGATATTGAAGTACCAATCTCTGTAGTATGTCTCTTCAAGGGGATCCGAATAAAGTTACACAGGATTCTGCATAATTGTATAGGAATCTACAATCCTACTGGCATGGTTTTCTTGAATTTGGAATAACACACACAGGATTGTGGTGGCTGAGTAGAATAAGCCTTGTATATCTCCCAGACAGCAGAGAGCTCGAAAAAAAAAAGGGCACATGAGGATCCCTAAGATCTTATTGCTTCCTGCACAAACAGGAAAGTCGGAGTTCCCAAAGGGAAGCAGTGGTGGACTTGTAATCTAAATCCTGGGGAGGCAGAGACAGAGGGATCCCTGTGGCACTATGGTCAACTTCGTCTAACTGGGGAGACTTAAGCCAGTAAATAACTCTTGTCTCAAAAACAAGGTAGACTGGCACCTGGGAAATAACACCTGAGGTTCTCTCTGGTTCATACACACACACACACACACACACACACACACACAGAGAGAGAGAGAGAGAGAGAGAGAGAGAGAGAGAGAGAGAGAGAGAGAGTCAGAGAGAGAGAGTCAGAGAGAGAGAGACAGAGAGAGACAGAGACAGAGACACAGAGACAGAGACAGAAACAGAGAGACAGAGAGAGAGAGAGAGAGAGAGAGAGAGAGAGAGAGACAGAGACAGAGACAGAGACAGAGAGAGACAGAGAGAGACGGAGAGAGACAGAGACAGAGACACAGAGACAGAGACGGAAACAGAGACACAGAGACACAGAGACAGAGACAGAGACAGAGAGACAGACAGAGAGAGACCGAGAGGCAGAGAAACATAGACAGAGGAGAGAGACAAACAGAGACAGACAGAGAACATATAATATATAAAACACAGATTTTAGGTATTCAAACTCACCTTCCTCTAACACTGTCAATTTTTATTGACATTAGATATTTATCATTCCTTTAAAGTGAGTTAATATGAATTCTCAGCAGTTAGATTTTCATGCAAGGAGAAAATTAATAATCTTTCTGAAAATTATTACCAGTCTTCTAAAACACAAAATCATCCCAAATACACAATGCTATTTTTTAAAAACAGAAGAACTGGTAATGTTTCAAAAATGACTGTCATCTCACGTAAAAAGTCAAGTCAGGATCTTATCTGGCAATCTTCTGAGATAGCCAGGAAGAAAACTACGTAATATTTGAGGTTATATTTAGCCTTTGGCCACAAGTTTCCCATTTGATAAACAGAGGTAAGGTGTGGGACCATTTTAGAATGACCCACAGCATGATTTTGTAGCTTCAATTTTAGAGAACTCTCAAGGAAAAAAAGAAGCATCAATGTCTAAGCTGGTTCCGAGTCTATGTCACTATGTCCATGAAGAAACGGGTTCTGGCCAGTTATGATCCAGGCATCTTACAGCACCCCAAAAATTTGAAACTCTGTGTCTGTTTGGATTCTCAGAGTGGAACTGGCCCTATTTAGAAACAGGATGTTTGCAGACTTAAGGAAAGTGCCCATGAAATGATGCATTAGTATGGATTACAAATCCAGGGGCTGATGTTCTTGTAAAAAGAATAAAGGACATTCAGAGATACACAAAAGATGAGGGCCTTCTAGTAATAGAGGCAGATGGTAAGCTACAGTCACAGGCAAGGATTAGCAGCAACCACCAGGAACCAAGAGAAAATTCTGAGGGCTTCCGTGCAACCACTCCTTATCATTAATGCAAAAGTTTATAATTTACCCAGGACAGAGAGGGAGAAGGTGTGGTTTCCACTCAGAGACCTGACAGTCTACCTTAAGGGAGAAAAGGCAATATACAAATAAATGAACAAGTGTAAAATCATGTAGGACTGGGATATTTGATGCAGGGGCTGGCGCGATGGTTCAGTGGCTAGTAGCACCTTCCTGCTCTTCTAGAGGACCTGAGTTTGGTTCCTGGAACCAAATAAATATGGTTCATAACTGTAACAGACAGTAGCCCCCAGACCTTAGCACAACGGATACCATGATGGATGTATCCATTAAATTCAGCGCAAAGACAGCACCCCATACCAAAACAAAAACAATGACCTAATCCATCAAAGTTTATTATGTTAGGGAAATGGCTAAATGTCCTAACCTTGGTTTTGGTTTCTGTAGTTCTGCTCTGGCTAACTGTTCTTGCTAATGTGTGTGTCAACCCAGGGTGTGGTTTTGTGCTTAAAAGCTCACACTGAGAAAGGCTCTGGACAGCACAGGGGTCCTAAACACCCAGTGTAGTTGCCAACTGGCTAATAAAGACTTCCTGTTGACTTGAGCTGTGCCTGAGTAGTCTCCCCTGGTGGGTACCTCATAGCAGCAACCACTTGGAACTTCAGCTCGAGGCAATCTAACACCTTCATCTGGCTTCTACAGGCAACTGTATACGTGGGGTACCCCCACACAGAGTCACACATATACACATGGTTTTGTGCAGGCAATGACGGCTGGAGTTCTCAAAGAAATCTATGAGTTGATTCTGGGTAGATACTAAGATGAAGAGAACTCATTTTGAGAGAAGATGGCACTAAAAAAAAGGTGCACAAGAGAAAAATGCCACACACCAACAAAGTACGGATGGGGTTACACAAACCACCTTCTCTGTGCCTTATGGGTATCTCACATACATTATAATATTGTAGGAAGATAGTCATGGCTGTTTTTGAAGAGAAAGGGTGTTGTGTTGCACACTATTTACTCCTGGCACGGAGCCATCAGTAGCACCAGGTGGAGCCACCAGTAGACTGCTGGCTGAGTCTGGGCATATTATTTGCTCAGTGGAGCTGACAAAAATCTAAGAAATGTTGACAAAGAAAGACTAGTACTTTTGCACCAAATTATGTTTTATTCCCTACTTGATAAAAAACTTCCTGGTGTCTTCAGTTAGTCCACCTGGGTTCATGATTCCATGCATCATATATGTATGAATGAAATGAATCTGTGTGTATACATGTGTGAGGATGTGTGTACCTGGGCATGCATGCAGAGTCCAGAGGAGAATGTTAGCTGTCCTGCTCTCTCATTTTCCACTTTATTCCCTTGAGATGGGGTCTTTCGCTGAACCTGGAGCTAAGCTAGCAGCTAGCAAGTGGAAAACATCCTCCTGTCCCCATAACCACAAGCCCAGCACTGCTGCCCAGCAGTCATGCACACGGTGCTGCTGCCTTATAGCCGTGCCCAGCATTTTATTAAAATATGGGTTCTGTGATTCAAACTTAATCCTTCTGAATATTCAGCATGGTGCTCTTACCCACTGAGCCATCTCACAAGCCCCAGAGAAATTCTTTTTTTTTCCCATTAATTTATTTATTCACTTTACAGCCTGATCACAACCTCCTTTCCTTCTCTCCTCCCAGACCCACCTTTAGAACCTCTGTCCCCATTTTCCCCTCCCCTTCGCTGAGAAAGGGAGGTGACACATGAGTACCAAGCCACCCTGCCACATCAAGTCCCAGCAGGACTGAGTGCATCCTCTCCCATTGATGCCAGGCAAGGTAGAGGAGAGGAAAGGAACCCAAAGGCAGGCAACAGAGTCCATGTCAGAGACAGCCTCTATCCCCATTGTTAGGGGACCCATGTGATGACCATGCGGCACATTTGCTACATGTGTGTAGGGGTCTAAGTGCAGCCCATGCATGCCCTTTGGTGGGTGGTTCAGTCTTTATGAGCTCCCGTGGGCCCAGGTTAGTTTACTCTGTAGGTCTTCTTGTGAAGTTCTTGACCCCTCAGGCTCCCCAATTCTCTCCTCCCACTCTTCCAGAAAATTCTCCAAGCTCTGTCTATTGTTTGGCTGTGGGTCTCTACATCTGTTTCCATCAGCGGCTGGATGAAGACTCTCTAATCATGTGCTGAGGAAGGAGTGTGTCCACAGTGTGTGAGTGTGATGCAGAATCTTGGAAAAAGATCCTCCTAGAGAAGTAGATTCACAGAGGCACATAGAAGCCCAGCCGTAGTCAATGGGAAGGAACAAGGAACAGCACAGCAGTCTACACGTCACAGATTACCCATGCTCTAGCTTTGTTTCTGTGGCTATGATAAAATAAGCTGTCAAAAAGCATCTTAAAATCCCAGGAGCTATCATTGTTGAGGAGTCAAGGCAAAAGCTGCAAACAGCTAATAACATCACATCTATAGTCAAGAGCAGAGAGAAAGGAATGTATTGCAGGCTTCCCTGCTTGCTTATGTGCTGCCCAATTTCTCCACTCTTAAACAGTTCAGAACTCCCTGCCTAGGGAAATGAGTTCCCCACAGTGGTATGAAGCATCCTACATCAATTAATAGAAATCACTGGCCACAGGGCAACCCAATGTAGATCACACCTCCTGGACACTCCTTCTAAGTGATTCTAGGTCGAGCAGAGTTGACCGTTAAAGCTAACTATCACACCTCATCACTGCCCACACTTCCTAACAACTTAGCCAGCTGTTGAGATCTGGAAGGAGAAGGCAGTGGCCAAAACTACAATCGTGCCACTTACTTAGCATTTGCATATTCTCATTCAACCTCACCAAAACCCACTTTACAGATGCAGAAGCTGACATTTCTTCAGCATCTTGATGCACATGGAAAGGCTGGAAGCACCCTCTATGGATACACTTTCTTGCCAAAGCCATCTCTGTGCACTAAGCTACGTAAGACTTACCATGCCAGCCCACCAAAGAGGATTCTGTTACTGCCACATCAACTCCCTTATTCCAACAAAGGAAACAGTGTCCTACCTTTCCAGATTTCATAATGGACAAAGTCTCAGGAGAAGGAAATTGAATTAGGGACCAGATGTCAACAAAGACTATATCAAACTACAGTAAGATAGGGGGAATGAGAGAAAGAAGACAGAGCTGCTCTCGTAGGAGGGAATGGCAGCCATGCCGCAGGCTGAGATCCAAGAAAGCCAAGAAGAGCAAAGCGGCATCATGAGTGCTGCTGGGGCCTAGTGCTCTCCAGAAGATAAAATAAAGCCTGGGGCTGCTTTCATACTCTTGTATGGTCTTAGACTTGTACTTCAGAAAATGGGGCACCAGGGAGCTGGGAGACGGCTTGGTAGTTAAGGTCACTCACTGTCCCTCCAGAGTTCAGTTCACAGGACCATCATCTAGGAGCTCATAACCACCTGGAACTCCAGCTCCAAGGGTCCCAGAATCCTCTTCTTGCCTGTCACAGGGACTGTGCTCACATGTGTACAGAGCCTCACATATGCACAAAACTTAAAAATAAAAGCGTGTATTTTAAATATGACATCATGCCAAAGCTAAGTAACTCAAATGCACCACAAGTTGAGATCAAAGTGTGCAAGCTCTACTGCTTCCTAACTGTCGGGGAACAAGAAGTGGAAAGCCTCCAAGGTGCAATCTTGTCACACATACTGGGGTTACAGCAACTGTGTAGGAACATAGTGGGTCTCACAACAAAAGCAAACCAGCAACGCAAAAAAAGACAGGGTTTGGTAGAACTCATCTGAGGAAAAGAATATTGCTAGTTCAACAAAGAAAGCACAAATAAACAGCCTTTAGCCCACACTTTCCCAAACACATGATGGGGGACAGCACCCTATTGAGACTTACTCACCTAGCCGGGTGGTTGAGAAACATCTTTGCAGCAATTCTACATGAATTTAGGAATGGGTTTTGTTTTGTTTTTTATTATCCTTGTCCTAATATCACTTCAGTCTTGGGAAACCCAAGAAACCATGGTGTGTGTATGTGTGTGTGTGTGTGTGTGTGTGTGTGTGTGTGTGTGTTAAATACATCTTTGTTAATGCTTTTTAAAAATAGAAACCAGAAGTAAAATAAGGGAATAAGGATGCTGAAAAGATGATTCAGTGTTACAAGCAGTTGCTGCTGTTCCCGAGAACCCAAGTTCAGTTCTCAGCATCCATGTGAGGAAGTTCATAAGGCTCTGTAAAATTCCAGCTCCAGGGGTCCAATGCCCTCCTCTGGCCTCCACAGGCACCTGTGCACATGTGCCATAAATTCATCATACACGGACATGTAAGAAAAAAGGCCTTTAAAAATAAAGATATTAGCTATTTGTGTCAACATGGATAAAGTTCAAAGGTACATAATAAGCAAAATAAAGCTCCCCTCCCCACCATGATCCTTCTCACTCGTGATACCTGAAATAAATAGAATTTGGTGAGTAGAACAGTGGTAGTGACAAGGGTTATAATCTGGGAAATATGGAGCAAGGTCAGTCAAGAGCTTCACAATTAAAATTGTGTAAACTAAATGAGTTTTGGAGGCCAAACATACAGCATAAAGCCTATATGTAAAATCCAAGCATCAGAGCTTTTCCCATAGCAGCAATAACTGTATAAAGAGACAGATAGTACACTAACTAGTCTGATTGTAGAAAGCAATCCACTGCATGTATATGAATCAGGATCCCACGTGTGTCTTCTAGACATAACATGGCTCTCACAGTCATGAACTCACAGCAGTGATGGCTGCCTGTGTATGATCTGTACAGAGTCAATTGGTCAACATTGTACAATGGGTGGGTGAGGATCTCGTGAGTCATTTCTCTTTCTGAGGGACAAAACGTGGTTGGTTGTTGCTGGTGAAGAAGGAGGTATTTTTTTCAGTGGTGTGTCTACTAGTAAACCACCCAATCCAGTAAATAACCTCCCACCCATGTTTATGCAAACAAGCACAACTAAACTCCAAAGATTTGATGATTATGGTGATGGTGATGGTGGTGACAGTGGTGGTGGTGATGGTGGTGGTGGTGGTGGTGGTGATGGTGGTGGTAGTGGTGGTGGTAGTGGTTGTGGTGATGGTGGTGGTAGTAATAGTGGTGATGGTGGTGGTGATGGTGGTGGCAGTGGGCATGGCAGTGGTGGGCATGGTGGTGGTGGGCATGGTGGTGGTGGTGATATATAAATGCAAGGATGTGGATGAGGGAGTGAAAATGACCAGAATTCATTACATAAATGTATACAATTGTCAAAGAATAAAAAGCAAGTACTATGCTATGTACCTGAAATGCATGTAATTCTAAGTTAAACTGATAATATATTCATTACAGAACATGTGCCAAAATATGTACTGTAGGGAAGTGGACATTTCAGTCTGAAGTGGCTATGAGCGCTGAGAAACGAGTTGAAGAAAAGACTCAGGACCCAGGAAGCCTGTAGAGAAGGGCCCCAAGGTCTGAACTTTCAGCATATCAGGTTCCCTGTTGCCTAGCAACCACCTGCCTGGAGAGTCACAGCAGCCTTTCAGATGTCTACACTTAGCAATTTGTTGTAAGTAACAAAATTATGTCCAAAACACCAAAGAGTAACTTTGGCTTTCAGGGGTGACATGCTCATACCAGAGGCATTCTGTCACCAAGGTTTATTAAGGTTGGGTAATCAGCTGCCCTGGAGGGGAGGTACTAAAGAGAAATATGAGACAGCCTCAACCAACCCCAGGAGAATACACTTCCTAGGCAACAAATACTTATAATGTGAAGTTATTGAAAAACCATCACATTCTCAATACATTTTTAATTATCTTTTGTGTTCTTGAAACACACTAGGTTGTTGTCTTTGTGCATATACATGTTCTCTGCAGTAACGTAAAGATTCAGTGCCCTACACCTGGGTAGTGGAACGTCTAAGCTGCTTGGAGGTGGGTGACAGAGGTACCTACTCTTGGGAACAGTGTTGTCTATATCCATAGAGATTTCCAACAGCAAGCTTGCTATGATTCTAGACCTTAGTGTTCAGTGCAGAGATGTCTGAGGCCATAGATTTTGAATAGGACTACCTTGTAGGAACCAAGCAGGTCACCTACTCATAGAAGGAATTAGCATAGTTCCTGGGTAACCTCCAGTTACCTTCCCACAAAAGTTGATTGCTATGAAACAACAAGAGTAAAAAGATACTTCTTATTCGATGGCACCCTTTCCAGCCATATTTTCCCACAGGTACTGTATTGGATAGAGTCTTTTGTTTGTTTTGTTTTGTTTTGAGACAGGGTTTCTCTGTGTAACAGCATTGGCTGTCCTGGAACTCTCCTTGTAGACCAGGTTGTCCTCAAATTCACAAAGATCTGCCTGCCTCTGCCTCCAGAGTGCTGGGATGAAAGGCTCGCGCCACTGTGCCCTGCAGCTAGAGTCATTTTTTGAAGAGGGAACTTTGAGAAAATGCAAGCACAGGTTGCCTGGTAGGTGAGTCTGTGGGAACATTTTCTTCATTGATAATCAGTGTGGAAGTTCTCAGTTCACTGTGGATGATGCTATCCTTGGGCTGGTGGTCCTGGGTACTATAAGAAAGTAGATGGAGGAAGCAATGAGGATCAAGCTAGTGTGTAGTTCTGCTCTGTGGCCTCAGAATCATCTTCTGTGTCCAGGTTCCTGCCTTGAGTTCCTGTTCTAATTAGGCTCCTAAGATGATGACAACAAGCTGTGAGATGAAATAAACTCTTTTCTCCTCATGTTGCTATAAATCATGGTATTTTATCAAAGTAATAGAACCCTAACTAATACTGGTCCCTACCATGATGTCAATGTACAAGCTGTGATGTAGGCAAGATATTCTTGCCAAGGCCCAACCTATGGAGCCTTGATCTAAGGTTTTCAGCTTCTGTCATGATTTGAATATTGTATGTACTCTACAGGTTCCTGTGTGAAATGTCTGATACCCAGCTGATGGTGCTATTTTCAAATTGTCTGAAAACTTTAGGAGGTAAGGCTTACCAGTCACTGGAGGGCTGTCTTTGAGGATTTTTGCCTGGTCCCTGAATCTCTCAGTCTCAGGAGGTCTTTCAGTGCCTGCTTACCCCTCCCATATCTTTAATTTCCAAATGAGGAGCATATACCCAGGATCTGTCCCTTAGGTATAGAGAGACATAGAGAGCACTAGCAAATAGAGCTGCAATGGGATAACATACTAAATCTGGGCCATCACTGAGCATGAGAAAAACCTGGCTTGCAAGCAGTCCCTTAACAAAGATGGAGAACAGAATGAATAATGCTGTAAGTTAGAGTCCTCCGTGGCCTGATTTAAACTCTGCGTGCTTACCTTGTGAATAAATCCTTTCTTGAAGTTTTTCATTTGGCTTGAGAAGTTTCCTGGAAATTTTCACATGTTGTTGCAAAGGACATTATTCAGTTTGAGTCTAACTCACTGAAACCCATCCTTCTTCTCTTTCAATTCTTATAAGAAAATTAATTTTGTTCTAAGTGTTTTTTAATTGCTGTTAAACTTTCAGGAAACTGAAAATCATGTAAATTAGGAGACAGGTGCACTACAAAAACTATTTGGATACACAGGCCATCCCTCAATTGTAAGTCAAGCGCATCCTCAAAGCTTCTAACGAGTCAGGTACTGAGAATTCTGAGTATTTCTTTCTGTGACGATGGAGTGAACACCGACTGGTTTTCTAAATCCAGGGGAAGGTTCTCCATCTTGTAAACACTGCTAAATTGTTTTGTTTTGTTTAGAACCTTGTCCTTAAAGTGGAGTTCACTACTCCACGGGAGCCCTGGGCTCTCTTGAGCAGCTTCCAGAACAATGCCATCGCTATCATCATCTTAAGATGTTATAACCTTTTTCACCACAAGGACACTTGACTGATGCTTAAAAAAGCAGTCATGGATAAAACTGCAAAGCCACTGAGCGCATCAGAGTGCATCAGAGCGCATCCTAACCTGTTGTTCCAAGTGGCCATTGTGAACAGGCTAGTTGGCTGCTGACATTCCCTCAGAGGAGGAGGACTTGGAGGGATCCTTGCCTGGGATCCCAGCCACTCCTCTCAGCTACTTGTATGCAACATTGTTCTAATAGCATGCATCCTCATTCCGAGAGGTTCTAGAATTCAGGCCTGAGGGGAGGTTAACTGAAGCGGAGTTCCATTTTCTATAGGAAAGGCATCATCCATGCTGTGTGAAAGCTGCAGTATGGCTGCTTTGGGGGACAACAGGTGACCTTGTAAAGCAGCCACACTCACATTCTGTAAATAAAGCCAATAGAGTCAGTGGTGCCCCAGGTTGATGTTTGATGGCATGAACCTTATGACTTCATTAGGTAGCTGGTGTGTACATTTCCCCAGAGAAGAAATCTTGGAACATCACTGATTCCTTAGCCCAAATCAGAGCAGCACCCAAACACTGATAAGCTGTGTGGCCCTTAACATTTAAAGACTGGTAAATTCAGAATCCACATGACAGTTAATCTATGAAATTTATCCCTTGTTTCATTTTGCATAAAAATAAAGAATATCCATAATTATTTGAAAAGACTTCTGAAACACACCTCGTTTTCCAGTGACATCTCTGGAAAAGCTAGGATTTCTTCAAAATTCAACCACATCCATGAACTTGCATAAGTTCAGGGCAGAAGCAAATAGCAAAATCCAAAAGATGTCTTCTAGCTCAGACATTAATTTTCATAAAAGACAAGAACGCAAATTTTGTCATGTTGTGTTTTATAAGTGTGATTGATGGTTGATCTCAATTGTCAACTCGATGAGATCTAGAATTAGCTGAGAAGCAGGCTTCTGGACAGGCCAGTGGGAAAGCTGTTCACCGGGGACAATATTCCCTGGGCAGGGATCCTGGACTGGGTAAGAAGGAGACAGTGGCATCCATTGCGCTCTGCTTCTTGATAGTGAATACAACAAGACCAACTACTTCAGCCTCCTGATGTTTTGACCTCTTCAACAGGGTGTATGGCTCCCTTTAGCTGTGAGGCAAAGCAAATAGTTTTGATGTCATTGTGGTGAGCTTTTCAAGGGTTGAAGGTTTTCTCATGCTGATTTTAAAATTTTAAAAGACAGAAAAAAGCAAAGTCTCATATTCAGCCAAGTTTTATTGAAAGCCGAAGCTTGTACATGCACATTCAATGCAAAACACAAAAAATGACAGACTCCTAAGATAGGAAAGGGACTCAGAGCTGGAATCCAGGTTTGCCTAGATAAATTAACTTGAATATTTTAGGAGTTTCTATGGGTTTCCTTTCTTCCCTAGAATTGGCTGGTTTGGGTTGTTATAGATGACTGTGGAATCCATACAAAGGAAGGGATTCAGCCACAAGAACCCCACAGGGGTAGGAGAAGGTGGAAAGTCCTACCAACTCGTGTTCTCCAGTATGGGGAGAGAGTCTCCCACATTTTATCGTGGTAAGGGGAAAGAGTCAGGAAGCCAGACATCTTAAATGGTCAAGTGAAAAATTTGGCTACTCTACCCAGAGCCTCTTTTGTTGTCTGTCTTTCTCCCAGGGAGCTGTCTGTCTGCCTGCCAGCTTTCTCCCTTAAGATGTTTTTGTAAAGGTATTCTATCACAATGACAGGAAAAGAACCTAAAGCAATAAGGCATATTGCTTTTCCTTCAAAGTGTTATTTATGGATTTCCAAAATACTTCCCATGACTCTGCATCTGAAAAGAGTCAGGAGGTAAAAGACACCAGTCTAAAAGACTGAATGGAAATGCTCAGAGTCAAGAAAGGTGAATGGAGAGCTGAAGAGCCTGGTAAAGCAGAGTGGCCACTCATGGAAAGCAAGGCCTGGCTATGGGAGAAATTTCCAGCTCTTACAAGCTCTAATCTAGTGCTGGAATTTGATCTGAGTGTGACTCCTCCATAGAAGATGACTCTTGAGAAGAAACCCACTGTGTTGCTTGAGACATCTCAAAGTGCTATAGATGCCAGGGGCATTCATGAAGGGACCTACTGTTTGATCTACTCTGGGGAAAATCATTGCATTCGATGATTTTTCTGTCATTACTGTGACCAAATACATGGCAATATGTAACTTATAAAAGAAAGGATTTAGAGGATCCAAGATGGCTGTACCGATCGCACACTGCATCTGATTAGCAGGAAAACCACTGCTGCACAGTGACATAAAGACCAAACTTAGACCTACAAAACACCAAAGCTACTGATTCCTAGGTGAAAGGGATTCACATTGTGTCGGGCACGGGTGGGTCGGACCCCTGACCTCCCAGCTAACCCATGAAAATATCCCGGGGAACATCCCACATTAGCTGCCATCTTGGGAAGGACTGTAGGTTATCCATGCAGCTTTGGGTTCTCACCGTCCGTCTACTGCTTGCCAGATCTGGGACAGAAGGAAAGTGGGTTACCCGAGCAGCTTAGGGCTCTCATCATCCATCTACTACCAGAGCTAAATCCCGGGGCCGTAGAACACAGTCCATATTAGCTGCCTCCCAAGAAAGAGGTCAGGGGCACCCAAACACCTTGAACTTTAGTCCCTCTCAGGCCCTCCCCTAACCCCCATCCCCACCCCTGCTGCTTACCAGCCTAGCCTGAGTGGGTCACAAGGCAGATAAGCATAGCCCTGCCATCTCAGGAGGGCCTGTGAAAGGCATAGCTGAATCTGGGTGCCATTAGCCATCATCTGATGAACAACTGCGGGCTTTGGTCTGTCTCTGCGCAGACAAAGAAAACAAGATGAGCAGAGACCTGCTCTGGCCACAATCCTCATTAGCTGCTAGCCTGCTAGCGGTGGCTGGCTCTGATCTCATCCCACCCAAATATAGCCTATTGGCCTGATCCACCTAGTTCACAGAACAGAGACCTGTGCAGGCCACACCCCACATTAGCTGCTGCTTCCTGAGCAGCTTTGAGCTGCAATCTCTATCTGCTAGCCAGCATGTTACTGACCTAGCCCATCTGGAACACAGCAGATAGAGAGAGCACTGCCATCTTGAAAAGGACCGTAGGGCACCTCACCAGCTCTGGAATTGGAAATCTATCAGCCCACTCCTCTCCTGCCAGACCCAACTGGGATACAGTCAGGGAACCCAGCTGAGCTGAGTTGGCTGCAGGCTCTAACACTCACTGCCCAACATCCTGAGGAGGCCTCAGGTGAGCCCTAGAAAACAAACTTAGGATTGGAGCTCTCTTTACTTGCTACCAACCTGCCTGGCCAATGTGGGACACAGACAGCAACCTCACTGGAGGAATCCCTAGGCCTGTTAACACCAGAGACAACCATATGCCTAGAGGACAGTGTAAGAAGACTGGCAACAAAACTCGAAGCCAAATAACAACACCAAAAACCAGTGATCTTAACACAGCAAGCCCTGGAGATATGAACACCTATGAAGCACAAGGAGAAGACTTTAAATCTGAGGTGATGAAAATGATAGAAGCTTTGAAAGAGGAAAACAAATCACTCAAAAAATACGGGAAAATACATTCCAATAGATGAAGAAATTGAAGAAATCCTTTTAAAAATTTAAAGAATTACAGGAAAATACATAGAAGCAGATAAAGGAATTTAAAAACTCCTATATAGAATTGCAGGAAAATTCAATCAAATGGGAATAAGAAATGAATAAGACTATTGAAGACCTAAAGAGGGAATTAGAAGCAACAAAGAAAACATAAGATGATTCAATCTTAGAGTTGGAAAACATAGGGAAGAGAACAGGAACTACAGACATAAGCTATGCCAACTGAATACAGGAGATAGAAGACAGAATCCAACATGTGGAAGATAGGATCGAAGTTATCAATACGTCAATCAAAGAAAATGTGAAAACTAAAAAGTTCCTGACACAAAACACCCAAGAAATCTGGGACACTATAAAAAGACAAAATCTAAGAATAATAGGAATAGAAAAAGGAGAAGACTCCGAGCTCCAGATAACATTTTAAACAAAATCATAGAAGAAAATTTCCCCAACCTAAAGAAAAAAAATGACCATAAACATACCAGAAGCCTACAGAACTCCAAATAAATTCGACCAGAAAAGAAAATCCTCCCGCCACATTGTAATCAAAGCACTAAGTGTACAGAAAAAAAAAAGAAAGAAAGAATATTAAAAGCTGCAAAAGAAAAAAGTCAAGCCACATATAAAGGCAAACCCATCAGAATCACACCTGACTTCCCAGCAGAGGCTATAAAAGCCAGAAGGGCCTGGATGGAAGTCATGCAAACATTAAGAGATCGCAGATCTCAGACTCGGCCAACTCAGACTACTATCCCCAGCAAAACTTTCAATCACCATAGATGGAGAAAACAAGATAACCCATGACAAAACCAAATTTAATCAGTGCCTAAGCACAAATCCAGCCCCTATGGAAGATACTAGAAGTAAAACTCCAACTCAAGAAGGATAACTACACCCAGAAAAACACAAGAAATAAATAACTCCACATCCACAAATCCAAAACACAGAAACATACCCATTCTACCACCACCAACATCAAGACAAAAGGAACTACTAACCACTGGTCACTAATATTTCTTAACATTAATGGCCTCAGTTTCCCAGTAAAAAGACATAGGATGACAATATGGATGCAAAACCAGGATCCATCATTCTTCTGCATGCAAGAAACATACCTCATTACCTCAGAGTAAAGGGTTGGAAAACTGTATTCCAAGCAAATGGACCCAAGAAGCATGCTGGAGTAGCAATTCTAGTATCTGATAAAATAGACTTTCCACCCCCTCCTAAGGTATTATATGCCCCAATTCAGCCTGAAGAAACCTTAAGAGAATGACATCCTGTTTCCTCTGAGTGGGGGGAGGGGTTGGGTAGGTTTCTGTTTGCTCTCTGGGTCTACAAATGCTTATTTTCATCGGGAGGGGGTTATAAGTTATTATCGGCCTTATACAGAGAGAAAATGAGGCTGAACTCAGGGATGTCCCTCTTTTCCTTTATCTTTCATCTGTAGGTAAGGAAATAGGAGCCGAAAAGAAAGCAGGTTATATAAATATAGAGGGAGGATAGAACAAAAGGTAGATGATTGTACCTACTCCTTAATTCAAGACCTTAATGTTACTCACAAAGAAGGTTATCTATAAGTCATTGGTATAGAAATTTTTATATTGATGCAAATCACAGTCATATCAAATACTAGTCTGATTTAGCACAAGAATTTATATCCTAAGTCTAACAAATAGATATGATTTTATAGATATATAAGGTAAAATAGTTAAATAAGGTCTTCAAAAGCCTCAGAGACCTACAGAATATGGCATTTAAAGATGTTTTTATTACACTAAAGATTCTTTAACAACAAGACAAGTTAACTCCTGATTACGCCCACCTGACCTCAAAGATGATGATGAGCATCAAAGGACCTCCTCATAGAGTTAGCTTCAAACGTGGCAAACAAGCCACTGGGCAAAATGTCCTCGCTTCTGCCACAGAAAGAATTCTGCCTAAAAATGGGCAAGCTTAGATGCAGGCAGAGTCAATGGCTGAACTCTGCCAAGACAGGGTAAGCAGGACCTCCATAGTTCTGCCTAGGAAATATGTTTGTCAGATATACTGGGCTAGAAGGCCGAAGATGAGGTTTCAACATTACAGAGTGTTGGGTGACTGTTCAGGCAGTAAACTGTCTCAGTTATTCTTTCATTTTGGAAGCTACCAACCTGCACTACCAGTTCACTCAGGCATTTAACTTTTATTCCTTCTCAAGTTTCTGAGAGGGGTTGAAGACCATATAGTTTAGTTTTACAATCAAGTTTAGTTGGTTAGGGAATAAGATCGTTTTAGATCAAGATAAAGGATTTATGTTAATAGAGATGAGATATGATAGATACTGAATTTCATTCAGAAATTAGGCCCAACAAGATAGAAAAAAATGTTTACTTCAAGTTTGACAAATACTAATAGCCAAATCCCTATGAATGTAACGTTTATATAACTCACGATTGCCTCATGGTTCTCCCTGATGTATGTAGTTTCCTCTATTCATGTGTAATAAAATAAATGTATACGTTTTTTTAAAGGGAGGATTTAAATGTACTATCTTTGTTTTCACTGAACACCCTCCAAGTAGTTCAGCCTCAAACAATAGGCCTCTTCTTTGCCACAGCCTCTAAGTGAGAGACTGCCATGTGTTGTTTGGAGCTATTTCCTCCAGACATACTGTGATGGCATCTTAGGCATTACCCCAGTAGCTATGGCAACTAGATCAGAGCAGCGCAGAGGTACCCAGATGGATGGCAATGGTAATGGAACTATTCACATCCCTAGAGAGCTAGAAAAAGGAAGGGTCGGGTCCCACAAATGGATCTCCTCCTCTCTACATGTGCAAGAAATCCTAGGAAATTCTAGAACAAATACAAAAATGGAACATTATATGAAAGAAAGAAAGAAAATTCATTATATCATCAATCATGATGGAGTAAGACTTTTGGTAAATATAGTTTGGGGTTTCACCCTGTCCCCTCTACATAATCCCTCATCCATGCTTTGTGAGACAATCTAACAAAAGCAGCGGTCTCATGAAGTTGAACTAGGGTGGAATTGCACTTTGGTCTGTCATTGGTGCCCATGAGATGTTCAGACTACATAGGATTCAGCAGTCTGTGGCCTTGCCCTCTGTGATGAGGAGCCGACTCATCATCTGAAGGAACCATAGAGGGGTCAGTGGGTGGCTTCTACTCTAGGGTTACCACTCTGCTGTGAGATTTTTTTCGCCTCTGCTGGACTGAGAATTCCAAACTCTGGGTTGAACAGAACACTCAATTTCTTCAGCTTGTGTGATGTATAAAAACATTCCCAAATTGCCATTGAATTTGGGGAAAGCACCAGCTCAGAAGAATGCAAATGTAGAGGTGCATGACAACCAGAACCCCAAAAATTTACTGACAAAGAAAAGGGCTCTCCCTCCCAGTTAGCCTTTCTTGGGACCTTTTCTCCCCCTCATTAATCCTGGAGACAACACAGCTGCAGTTTCCAGGAAACAATAGACACCCTGATGGGGTCAGTGTTCTCAGAAAACAGTCATTTGAATAGATTTCTGTTGTCTAAAATGCCAATTAGCAGCAAGAACAAAAAGTTAATCAGCAAACTCTAGCACTTAGAGCCTGCTCTAAACTTGCTTAAATGTTGATTAACTGCTGTTAATTTTGCACAGTAAAGACCAAGCTATCATTTGTTTCCATCTCTCAAAAAAAAAAGTTTAATCCATAAATATTTGTGAAAATCATCCATTTATAACCAAGGAACTTTTTAGCTTGGTAGCTATCATCATTGTGAATATAAGTTAATCGATGTTGTGTCCAAAAAATCCAATTAATTACATGCCAGTAGGAGTTCTTATTGATTGGAAATCATAACCAGGTTCTAGCCAGAGGCTTATAACTTCCATGAGGCTTTCCTGGACCACATAGCTGGGGAGAAGTTGGGTTGACCTCACACTCCCACCATGCTATCAGATTGCATCACATATCCTGAGAGCCCTGCTTGAAACATTGGTTTTTGTGTTCCTGCCCATCTTCCTCAAAGTAGGGACCATGGCAGGGCTGTACAAGATGCCTGATTAGCCCCTGTTCAGCTGAACTTGAGCAATCAGAAAACACCTCTTCTTGAATTTTGACCCTTGGCTAATAAAAAAATAGAGTAAAATAATAAAAAGAGAAAGAGACCAACTTGAACTTTTATAATAGTTTAAGTGTTCAGCCACTAATAAAGTAAGGAAGGGACTGGCAGATAAATAAACAGCTTACCCTTGGATCAGTTAGGTTAGAGAAAGAGAAATATTATGTATGTACATTATGTTCACTTTTGCAATCTCTGATATGCCAATAACAGCAACGTAAATGAAGGCCATGTGAATCAGGGCAGTCCTGGTTAAAGGCTCAGGTCACCCCAGCAATGAGCTTCACCTCTCTGGTGTTCTGTTACAGCATTCCCAGTAATGGGGTGTCCAGGACCATGCTAGTGAAAACTCCCTGGGAGACACTGCCATTATCTGGTCCCTTATTATTGGTTTTCCCTTCATGGTAGCCAACATTCTTGTGGTAAATTACTTTTCTAATTAGTTAGGATAGAATTATCTGATGTTTGCAAATAGAAATACACTGAAGAACAAGACTTGAGCCTCCACAGTAATTAAAGATTGTGTCTCCTCCCAAAGGAATAAAGGAGCAACTGAGAACAAGTTCACAAAACTCTGCCTCTCCTAGAGAAAAGGTGCAATGCGCTTAGCATGCTAGAAGCCCAGCACATATAACCTGTGCTTGCAGCTTAAGCTATAACAGAAGGGCCAGCCAGAAAATGCCAGAGTCCAGATTTCAAGAGTCAGAAAGAATGTGGGTTAGGTTAAAGGATGGAATGGCTTTGGTGTGAGAAAATGTGAAAGATGACCTACCAAATCAGAGACTTCTGACAGCTGCCAGTTATTGCCTGCTGCAAACATGACAAGGCCAGCTAGACACAGAAAAGCATTCTTCACACTAGCATTCCATCACCAAAGCCCTAACAATGTGTTGCCCGCCTGGTTAGCTCAAATGCTGAAAGTTGATTTATATGTAAAAGTTCTGAGTTATGATTGGTTTCTATAAAACATAAGGTTTACAGAGGACCAAATCAAATTTTTTAAAAAAAATTTTTTTTACTTTAAATTTAAATTTGAATGAGAGCAAGCTAGCATTTCTTATACTGGTTAAAAAAAAATTAGGTGCTTTCAAATGTTTCAGCTAATTCCCCTTCTGTGAATAGGAATACAATAAGCCCTTTTAAATGTCTGCTTAACTATTTGAAACCTGTCTAAAAAGCCAAAAACTTCAACTAGTGCTTATTTAATGCACATAAAATAACTAGGTTTACGGACTACAGCTTTGCTTTGCGGGACGATATAAAAACTTCTTGGGGAAGTTCATGATAAAAGTTGCACTGCACGCGCACCCTTCAACGGGCGCTGCCACAGCCCCTGGGTGGGGCAGGCCTGCCTCTCTTTGGGTGCAAGCTTGCTTATCTCTTTGAGGGGGAATGCGTGCGCATACATGCGACCGTTGGTGACTCCATCAGGGACTTGTTATCCGTCAGAGCTAACAGACGAGCCCTCCAACCCCAGCCCTGCTCCCTCTTACACTAGGCTTCCAGCTCAAGAGGCTGGCAGCAGAAGGCCGCCCAACCCTGGCAAGGTACCCTACAACCAGCTCTCCATGTGGCTCCCTTTCCACAAAACCGAAACTCCTACTTCCTCAAAAGTCTCAGCTCAGATCCTGGTACCAGATGTGGTCCCTTGCTGCTAAATTTAGCCAGTCTGGTGTCTTTCACAGCTGCTGCTCCTCCTGTGACCTGTTCCTCGTGATATCCTCAGTCGTTCCCCACAGACTTCTCGCCAGGACTAAACTAAAACTGATCCAAACTTAGCCAAAGTTACCCTGGGGACTTCCGGTCACTGGTTCTGAATCCAGGATCTCCTCTTACTTAATCAGAGTCAACTGCTGCTCAGGTATGTCACTCTAATTGTAAGATATGAGGGGAAAGGCCCATTCCATCCTGATCCTCCAGCCTTGAGAAAAACTCTTTTAAGTTCACTCCCCCACCAGGAAGCCAGGCAGCTAGTAGCCAGAGAGACGGCTGGCCTCCCTGTCTGTCTACTTCTGTTGTGTGCAGACATGAGACTGAGTCCTTGACAGTGCTGCCAGATGCTGCCCGGATGACTGCTGGACTCTGGCAAGATCCTCAGAACCTGAAATGAGAGAGGTCGGGATGGACTCGACCGACCCCCCTCGGCCTCGCCAAGGAGAATTGGTAGAAAGTTGAAAGGGCGTTCCCAATTCTTACCGGCTTTCTGCCTGCCCCACCTTACTGAGTGTGGATTGGAGGCTGTCCGTGGTTCTGCCTTATCAAAAATGGCTACTACTGTGTAGTGGAACCGGTACAAGAAATGCTACCCCAGAGCCGAGAGAAAGGAAAGAGGCACTGCCAAGCGGAAGTGGCAAGCACCACACAGTCCGCTCAGTTGCGTTTTTTCCATTAGAGTCTCTTGTTCCTTTCCCAACTTCTGACCTTGTCCTATAGGCAGAAGGAAGCAACAGCTTTTATCTGGAGGCAAACACGAAACTTCTCAGAAAGCCACATGTGGTCAGAAGAGGCCCGCCAACGAAAACAGATTGACATGAACCCTGCAGAGGACAGAGCTGGGGGTCTGCCCTCCCCTAAGCTCTAACTGCCAGGGTTGAAGGTTCTTCTCACAAACCTGCTGATCAGCAATTCCAAGTTTGTAAGGATCTGAAGGCCCTGGATGGACCCAGCAGTGTGGCTCCGTTTTGGTTCGGGGAATTGGCACTGTCAGTTGCTGCACTTGCTGCCAAGGAGATGAGCTCCTGTGGCTCCGCCCTATCCACAGGCAGAGATGCTTACCCCTTAGCCTCAGTTCTTCCAGCCAATGGCTGCCCTCAAAGATCTCAGGACCCTCCCTTACCCTGTGCCAGCTGGCTAATGGACTCTTCCTTTGCCAGGTGCCAGGCCTTCGGCACTGCGCTCTGGTTTGGTAGAGAGCTCCTCCTCCGGGGAAGGCAGATGGCCCCACGGGAATCAGACACTATGACTCCCCAGACTCTTCCCAAACACGGCTCCGGCGGCCCTGGACCTGGCCCCAGCTTTCTGGCATCTTCTCTCTGGCATCTTCAGATCTCTCCTCACTCTTTGAGCTCCACATTCTCATACTTGATGTTCCAGGAAGTGGCCCTTGGGGCCAAACAGGTCTCCTCAGTGGAGACCTGCTGTGATCGCATACCCTTCTTCATCCATGTCTGGTTGCTTGGGTAGCTTCTCCATGCCCGGTGTAGAGCCTGTGGCAGTCCTCAGGCGCAGTCTGGCAGATTCCTAGGGGACGAGGGTCTGCTTCGCTGCTTGTGTTAAGCAAAGCTATCTGGTGATCAAGCCAGCAGCAATATGGGGGTAGGGTGGGGTGAGGGTGTGCTGCTCTTCTTCAACACTAGCTACGGGGCCCTTTTTAAAAGGCCACTTGCAAGCAAGAGAGGACCCTATTTCTTAGGGGAATATGAGAGACGAAGAGGGCAGGAAGGCAAAAGAGGGGCGCCCTTCCTTTCTCAGCTTCAGCAAAGTTCCCACTGTTTCCAAGTGGGCGGGCAGGGCGAGTGAAGATCAGGAGAAATCAGAGGGTAGGGAACCAAAGTATCGTGGTGTCCAAAGGGAGGTGGGGAAGGTAGGGCCAAAGCACCAAATGGCAGAAGTATCCTTAGGTTTGTTTCGGAAATTGCCAGAAATTCTGCCCTAAAGCCAACCCCAAAGTCATTGAATGATTTTTGTTTTAATGAAACTCAAAGAGGAGTGGGGAGGCAACCTAACCTTTTATCTGCTCTGCTGTTCATTTGATCTGAACACGAATCTCTGAGACCATGACAAGGCCTGTTCTGCAAACCTTTATTTGAATGCTAGCTCCTTCCTCTTGGCGTTACCAAGAAACCAGCATTAGCCTGATCTAGCATTCCCAGCTTGCCTGCCTTCTATTGCTATGGTGTTGCGCCTTCCAAGCCGAGCCTGTGAAGCTGTGACAGCTGGGACACTGTTAACTACTTCTCAGAGACAGGGAGACTGGGCTTTAGATGGTATTGTAGGCTGTGGCAAATCAGCCTAGTGGCCAGTAGAGCAGGTACCGTGGCTGCTAATCAAGTAAGCCTGGCTCCACTCCTCAGACCAGAGCAGGCTGGTGCTCTCTGAATCTCTTGTGATTAAGGCAAATGGCTAGACCCAGAACAGTCATGTGCCTTCAGGAATAGAGCATTTAGTTCTTAGGGAACATCACCCACAGCTTGCTTTGTGGTGCAGAGGAGAGCTCTGTAGAATGAGTCTCTACATTCTGAAGGGAGGTTTCAGATTCTGCGGATGCAGATCAATTGGATAGGGTGCTCACAGGAGGCTAAGGCATGCGGAAGGCTCTGGATTCAATCCTCAATGTTGCTTAAACTGGGTGTGGCGGCGCATGCCTGTAATCCCAGCACTCGGGAGGAAGGGACAAGGAGGGTCAGAAGTTTAAGGTCATGTTCTGCTACAGAGGAAGTTTAAGGCCAGCCTGGAATACATAAGACAGTTTCTTAAAAGTAAATAAAATAATAAATGAAATAGTTCTGGAATGAAAACACGTTTGTTGGTTTTCTCTTGTGCATGTGTATGTTTATGTACATGTGAGCATGAATGTTTGTGAGGGTACAATTTTGGGAGTGTATGTGAACAAGCATGTACAAATCCATGTAGTGGGAAGAGGACAACCATGTGGTTTTTTTTACCTCAAGCTTATTAACCTCTCTCCAACTCCAGAGGTCATGGAGAAATCACTCTGAAAGTATTCCTCAAGTACATAAGTGTCTGGTGTTTAAATTGAGGACTAGAGGCCCCATGATGCAGTTACAAGTCACAACTTAACAAAAAATACCTTCCACCATTTCTTTGAGACAAGTTCTTTCTTGGCCTGGACCTTCATCAGGAAGCCTAGACAAGCTGGCCAGAAGCTTCCAGGACCTCACTTGTGTCAACCTCTCCTCCTCCCTATGACTAGAATCTCATGGAACAGCAACCATGCTCAACTTTTTTCTAAACATGGATTCTGAGAATTGGCTTAGGTCTTCCTTCTTGCAAAGGTAAGTTCTTTACCGGGTGAACCATTAAGGGATTGACATGTTTTAACCTTTTTATTTGTGCTTATGTGTGTGGGTACGTACATGTGAGTGTGGGTCCTGAACAGGCCAGAACAGGGCATCAGAAACACTGAAGCTGGAGTTGCAAGTGAGTATGAGCCAACTGCCGTGGTGCTAGGAACCAAACTAAGTTCCTGCGCAGAAGCAAGCAGATGTTCTCAGATCCTGCGTCCTCTCTCCGTGCACAGACACTAATGGATTTTAAGCAGAGCTTGGAGACATCATCTCCCACTTTTGTATAGTCTTCATTTCTGGTATCCAACCTGATTAAATAAGCATGTTTACCCCAACTGTGCTGCTCTTTGGGGGTGACTACATTGACAGAGGCTTACTAACCTTTCTCCAACTCCAGAGGTATTGGAGAAATCACTCTGAAAGTATCCCTCAAGTACATAAGTGTCTGGTGTTTAAATTGAGGACTAGAGGCCCCATGATGCAGTTACAAGTCACAACTTAACAAAAAATAATAGCTAGGAAATGCCCATTACATCTGACAATTAGTAACTGTGGTAAGAAAGGTCTCTGGGTATGAGATGGCATACTGGCAGTGCCACAGGCAGATGTGTGTTCCCTTGAATCATGTAGCCTTGCTGGTTCATAGAAGACCTGTTCTTTGTCATTTGACCCCACTTAGGTTAGATAAGAGTTGCAAATAAGTTCATTAGTGAATGGCTCGACAAACATGAAATTTTTGCCAAAAAAAATGTGTTTGTATAAAGTGGACTAGGCTGTTAAAATGATTCCATTAGTTTGATTTGAAAACATCTTAAAAGTCGGTACACACACACACACACACACACACACACACACACACACACACACACACACACACACACACACACCATACACACACACTTGCATGCACAGCCTAAAAGAACTTTACGTTCTGGAAGAATCAGAGCCTAAGGGTCAAGGTAAGTGGTTAAGATCATGTAGGGAGAGTGATGAATGTTTAGAAACAAACCTTGAACTTAGAGGGTGGTAGATCTGAGTCCACAGTACTGACAGATTGGTCACCATGGCACTTGTGAGCAGTTTGGAATCTCTTAACCTTTCAATATGTATTTTGTTTTCATTTTCATAGGATACGTCATTCACCAACCATAGGGCTACCAGAGTCAAATTGAAAAATTAAGTACAGAACTCATATTACAGCATTTACTATTTGAATTTGGACTGAATCCTTGGGAACTACTATTTTTTTTTCATTTTTCATTTCGTTGTTGAATTAACACTCAACAACCACACATATTTACAGAGTACATTGTAATCTTCAGGATGTGTAGATACGCATACCCATCACCAAAGTAACTAACATGTCCAGCTTCCGGAAATGTTATGCTTGAAATTTTAAGCTGTCCCTTTCTGCTTCTTTGGTAGATATATAATAGACTATATGAGATACAGTGCAAGCATCTTTCTATGCTACTGAGCTGCAGAGCCTCTTCCTGCTTCTTAACTATGCTTGGTATCCTTTAGCCAACCTCCACTTCTTTTTCCTCCTCATTTCCTACCCGCTGGAGGTGACTGTGCTATTCTAGTCCACCTTTTGAGAGCAGCTTCCATATACTCTGCATGTGTCTGGATGGTAACATAGCATAGCCTAGTAGCCTCACGTTCTAATCATTTGGCTTCAAATATCGATTTCACTCTTTTTGTGTTTTAGTTCCTAATTTTTGAGACACAGTCTGACCATGTAGCCTTAACTGGTTTGGAACTTGCTATGTAAACCAAGCTGGCCTTGACCTCAAAGGTATATGCCGCCATAGCCAGCCTTTCATTCCCCTTTTGGATTTTTAATTTCTTTCTTTTCACTTGCATACACAATGTATTGCAATTGCATTCAACCCCTCCCATTGCCCTTTCTTGTTCTCTTTCTCTCTCAAAACCCCTTCTATTTCCCGGTGGCCTCCCAGGGCCATGAGTAGCTTGTGATGTGGGCCCTGGGGAATCAAACTCAGATTCTCACGCTTGCACAAGCGGTCTTATCCACAGAGACACCTCTCAGCCCTCTCACACTCTTCAAGTTGTCTCTTCCCTCTGCTATTTCCACTGCCCTGGGGAAGTTTCTTAGTTTGCCCAACCACTTAAGAAGTGATAGAAAAACAAGAACGATCACTTTATTTGAGAGAATTATATAATTACATATAATTATATTTATAATATTATATATGAATAATAGGAAACTATATATATGATATATAGTTATATACATATAATGTTAGCATGTAGATTATATGTTAATTGTCTCTGTCGCGTCCTGTTAAATGACACTGGAGAAGACTCAGAATGTGTCAGCCCCCAGTGTCAGAAGAGTAAGAACGGGATTAAGTACCTCTACTGCCCGAACAGTATCTCAATTCACAACTTTAGACTCTGACCTCATGAATCTATTTTCTTCAAATTTTTCTTAACACACACCTTTAAAGGAAAAAAAAAAACAACCTTTCGTTGCAATGGACATGTGACTCATCCTTCTTTTGGCCAAAGGAAGAAAGACAGAACAAAAAGCAAGCACCACCTTTGAAGGAAGTGTTATCAGTCATTCTTGTACACCACAGCTACTCTGGGAGCCGAAGGGCAGAGGCATTTATACGGAAGATAAGCTCGTTGTGTTGAACAAATTAATGTGGGATTGTGAATTAAATAGCACATCTTTGGACAGCTAATTAGCTTTGTGCTGCTCAATTAAGTTCTGAAGGGACATGTTGTGTTCCTTGATAGAATACATAAAATACTTCAAGGCTATTGCTGCCCAGATAACTTCGGTACCAAACCCAATGGAAACAAGCAAAAAAAAAAAAAAAAAAAAAAAAAAAAAGAGGGCTCTATAAACTGTGGACACTGACAAGGAGCCCAGTGTTCAAACCATGAATGGAAAAACATATTTTCAGTCATATCTTCCATACTCCAGCCAATAACTATGAAATTACGTTTCACTCTATTGTTCTGACTGTAAGCAAATATTTCATTATTTGTGATGTCTATGTACACATGTGTGTGAAGGGCGCATGTATATGTGTGCACATGTGTGCAGAAGCCAAAAGTCATCAGGTATATCCCTCAACCACTTCCACCTTATTCTAGGTGTGTGTGTGTGTGTGTGTGTGTGTGTGAGAGAGAGAGAGAGAGAGAGAGAGAGAGAGAGAGAGAGAGAGAGAGAGAGAGAGGAGTTCTTAAGTGACATCCATCCAGGTACCTTCAAGGCCAGAAGAGTTTGTCAGAACCCCAGGAGCTGGAGTTCTAGGCAGTACTGAGCTTACCATCATGGTGTTAGGAATTGAACTTGGGTCCTCTGAGAGAGTAGAGAGCACTTCCATCCGCTAAGCCATCTCTCCAGCCCTCTTCCCTTATATTTATTATTTTTTTGAGATAGGACTGTTCACTGGACACTGAGTTCACTGATTTGGCAAGACTGACCTACCTAAGGCCATGCTTCTAGAAAGGGTTAATTTTAAGTTGTGTGGTGCTTTTTTTCCCTTTATCTAAAGTTAAAAAGTATCCTTCCTGCAGAGTATTTGTACTTTGATAGCAGACTCTTATCTTTAACCAGGGCCATCAATCAGACTTTGAACCTTAGACACAGCAACAGACCAATCAGGAGGCTGTTTCCTGATTGGGGTTCAGCAGAGACATCTCTTTGCCCTTTCAATCACATGCTGTGATTGGTTGCTTCACCCACATAAAAGATCAGACCCACTTCCGAAAGAAGCAAAATTGTGAAGAATAAAACATTTTTCTCGTAAGAAATCACAAAAATACGATCACTGCCCTCCCATCATTTTCCTTCCCTTCATTCTACTATAATTCATGAAAATGATTTAAAACTTTGGACTTCACTGAATACTACAAGATCTGGTCTGCAATTAGTGTTGTGTTTAAGATTTCCTTCATCAAAGTAAATCATGACTCTTTGGAAGCAAAGTTAAGCCTTGAAAAATGTATGAATCTGCAAGCTTCTGTTTTGAAAAAAAAATGATTTATAAGAAAAGAGAACCTTCATACAGTTTCCCAGGTAGAAAGCTCCCAAAGTGAGCTTGAAGAAAGGAGCAGAGGAAACCACTGTGAAATTCAAATTCTTGGCACACTGTATGATTCGTTACCACTAAGAGTGCTAGGAACTATTTTGGGTACTCACACATATCAGCTTGTGCCTTGGAGACTAACTTTGATCTAACAATGAGGTCGAGAAAAAAACACGGAACTGTTCCTGAGATTCCTGCAACACCACTTGAAGTCAGAAAGATGGTTCAGTGGTAAAGACACCTGCCACCAAGCCTGGCAACTCAAGTTTGATTCCATGGATCCACACACTAAAAAGAGAGAAAAGACTCCTGGAAGTTGTTTTCTGACTCTTACTTATGTGAGAATACACACACACACACACACACACACACACACACACACACACACACACACACACACTATTAAAACTTTCAAGGCTTTTGAGATTGCATTCTCTTTGCTGTTTCTAGCCTGCTATAGCTAGTACATTGCTTGCCATCAATAGCAAATGCCTGTGAATGTAGAACCAAGGCTACATAAAATCACACACCAGGGACTTGGGAGAAAGCTCAGTGGGTAAAGTGCCTGCTGCACAGCATGAGGATCCATGTGAAAAACTAGGAGCTCATTGGCCAGGCTGCCTAGCCCAATCTGTGAGCCTAGTTCTGTGAGATCCTATTTCAAAAAAAAACTATTTAAAAAAAAATGGTGACTAACTGATGAAGATATTCAGTGTCAACTCCAGACCTACACAGTCACACATACTGGACATACATATGTGTGAGTACATAGTCCCCAAGCTTTCAAGTGGGGTTCATACTTTCCCACATGTTCTGTTTCGGTGATTAATAATACATGATATGGATAGAGTGTATTGAACGTTTTCAGACTTAAGTCTTTAATACCGTCTAGAAATCCCTTCAAACAAATGACATGTAGTTAATGCAATAAGGATGCTGTCCAAAATTTTCAAATGAGGAGCTGGAGAGATGACTAAATGGGTAAGATCACTTGGTACAAGGGCAAAGGACCTGAGTTCAGATCCCCAGCACCTATGTAAAAATATGAGCATGACTGCATGTATACCTATACCTTTATCCTCCTCTGGCATTTAAACATTTGAGTATAAGAATACAGGTGACCACTTGATGGCTGCAGCACATGCAAGATCAGGCCCTGCACCTCACCCAGGCAACACAGTAGATCTAGCCCTGGAAGGTGCAAGAGGAGGGAGAGCTGGCCCTGCTCCTCACCTGGGAACGCTGGCCTTTCTGGGTGGCCTCAGGAGTGCTGAAGGGCTAACCAACTCAGCTTCCATCCAGGCCTAGATCCAGGGCTCTGAGTTGACCCACACCAACATCTACCTTATCTATGAACTGCTGGGGTGACGTGAAAGGGCCTGCCCTACAGACCCAAAGCTGCAGGATCTTCACAACACAGGCCAACAATAAGATATTGAAGAGGAAGCCCAGTGAGGATCCAGAATAGATTGTGTAGCAGAAGCCAGAGGCCTAAACCAGACCAATGACTCATTGCAATGAATATTTGCAAGTAAAGTTGTTTGGGCAATAGGGTGTACTGTGTGACAGACTGTGACACACCACAGCTTCCATGGCGAGAGGTTTTTGTTATTGTTGTTGCTGCTGCTGCTGATGTTGCTGCTGCTGCTGCTGCTATTTTATTTTTATTGTTTTCTTTTGGGGAGGAGGTTGCAATGGCCAATATGAAGGGATGGGGCGATGAGAGGGATTGGGGTGCAATATGTGAAATTCACAAAACATTAATAAAGAGTTAAAAATACAAAGAGTACAGGTGACTGTATACTGCAGACTCAAAGGAATTAAGGAATCAAACTATACCTACTATAACATTGCTGTGGTTAGTGTTAATTGCCAACTCGACAGGATTCAGAGTCACTTGGGAGGTGGACTTCATTAAATTAACTAATGTGAGAGGACCCATCTTAACTGCATGGGCTGTGTCCCGAACTGAAAGAAAAGGGGAGAGTAAGTTGAGCACTGGCATTTGTTGTCTTCTGCATTTTGTTGACAGATGCATCATGACCAGGCATCTCAAGCTCCTGCCACTGTGACTTTCCCCCATCATGATGGGATCGGGTATGGAACCATTGGAGTGAACCTTTCCTTAAATTACTCCTGTCAGGTTATTATATCAGAGCAATAGGAAGATAACTATTACAGACTCCTCAAAACCTGGATTTATTATCATCAGAAATGAATTGCCAGATTGCAATGCACATCTGCTTCTGGAATGAGTCTTTCTGTTTTGTTCTGATGAAATGGTATGTTTTAACTTGGTTTTTTTAAAATCACATGTTCTAGCTACCAAATAAATGACACAGAGACTTATTAGATTTATTAATAAGTTTTAGGCTCAATAACTAGGCAGATATGTTCTGTTCTAACCCATTTAAGCTAGTCTTGCTATTTATCTCCCAGCCATGTGCCCTGAGTTACTTGCCATATTGGTCTTTCCTGGGCTGTTTCTGCTCCATCAGATCAGCAGTGTCCTTTCTCTCTCTCCTCTTCTTTCTTCTCTATTCTTTCCCTCTCTTTGTGGTTTTTATCTGAGACCCCTAAGACTAGGGATGGAAGTCTCTTCTACTGGCTCTTCTGCTCAGTGGTTGTCTATTAGCAACTTTATTAGCTGGTCAGAGATAACTGGGGAGCAAAGTTTATACATCGATCATTGACCATGACAATGCCCATGTCAGGACTGAAACCAGATTTCTGTGTCCAGAACTCAGCATCTGATACACAGAGCACCAGAGAAATCCCCAACATTCTAGTGATATGCCCGTCTTAACAAACATAAGCACACTGGGTGGGGAGGTGGCTACATCTCTTGCAGGACATGGGACAATATTGTCACACTGGTCACATGTAAGGCCAAACAAAAAATGGACAGCCATAAATGCATCTATTTCATACCACCTCCATTCAAGTTTCAGAGAAAGGACAGAAAGAATGTAAAATGGAACAGACCTGGGCAAAACAGTGTCTCCTGGGCATGACAGAACTGTTGCAACCATAAACTTCTAGTGACTATGGTTGTTTGAACAAGATCAAACCTGTCAACATGTAGTATTGATGAGGAAAGACTCAAGAGCCTCACCCATATCTGAGGCTCTATTGACAGTTAATAGCTTCTGGGAGAGCACAGTTTTCTTTAACTATATGACCTATAGTAAGTTAAGCATGATACACTGGATGGTCCCACACCCGTGTGTAATATGGGCCACTCAATTGGAGTTAGTGGGCTATAAAAAGGAAAACACAAAGAGAAGACATGGAGTCAGGAGGAGGTGGGAGGATGGGGTGGATTCTGTGGGAAAATTGGTGGATTTATGATGTATAATATTAAGGGATGTCATGCAATCTCAGAAAAAAATCACATGTTCAGTCTCATATGTGGAATCTAGCCAATAATTATGTCCATTTGTAAACAGTTGCACATGTGGATTTGGTATAGCATGAAGAAAAGAGAACAGGAAATGCTAAATACTAGGGGATGAGCTAGGACTGCATTCAGATCTTGAACATGAATTATTAATGGTGATATGCAGCTAATTGTCTTTCTAGTTCTAATTCTGTATGGGTTGTGGGGATGGATAGGTGTATAAAATATATTTAATATTGAAAGTGTAAAACTGAATGTGAACTTGCCATCTTCTGTTCTGAGTGCCCATTATAACTGCATGGAAATTCATTGAGTTGTAAAGACTTTGTGTCTGGTTAATTTTGCTGTTCTATTTTTGGTTTGTTAAGTTTTATTATTATAAATTGTATAAAATTAATGTAAAATAATTTAAGAGCTGGGCATAGTGGCTCATATCTTTAATCCCAGCACTCAGAAGACAGAGGCAGGTACATCTCTGTGAGTTCTAGGCCATCCTGGTCTACAGAGTGAGTTCCAAGACAGCCAAGCCTACACAAAGAAGCCCTGTCTAAAAAACCAAAGCAACAACAACAACAACAATAATAATAATTTATGAAACTTGTTACACAATTTCATATGCTGCTGCTCATATTCTATATTCCAATTAACTGTACCAATCTAAAAATAAAAGAATTAATGAAAATATATTTTAAAAATTAAAAAAAACAGCTTGGAAATCAAAAGACCACTAACCAGTCCCTGCATAAGTCTCACTGACTGTGAGCATTTTCTTAGATTGGAGGGGAAACTGAATAACACCTAAGCCAGAATATGTGCTATGACAGAAAAATACCTTTTATATCCAGAATTTCTTGCCATTTTAATGAAAGAAATTTAAGAAATACCATGTTAGTCTGACCTCTGGTACAACATAGAGATTCAAAGTTGGAAAATAAAATTACAGTTCACCTGGAGCAGAAAAGCAGACATAGTCAGATAGGTGAATGATCTCATATAACCTTCTGATGAGATGCATTTGTCAAGACAGGACAATTGAGAAAATTCTTCTGGCCTAATCTCACAGTGACATTTGCCTTACAGTGTGTGTGTGTGTGTGTGTGTGTGTGTGTGTGTGTGTGTGTGTGTTTCTCTTGTTTTGGTTTTGCTGGTGTGGAGTTATTTATTTCCTGTGTTTTCTTGGGTGTAGTCAGACTCCTTAGGCTGGACTTTTCCTTCTAGTATCCTCTGTAGGGCTGGGTTTGTGGATAGATATTTTTTTAATTTTGTTTTGTCATAGAATATCTTGTTTCCTCCATCTATGGTGATTGAAAGTTTTGCTAGGTATAGTAGTTTGGGCTGGCATCCGTGGTCTGTTAGTGGCTGTAAAGCATCTTTCCAGGCTCTTCTGGCTTTTACCTGTTAAGAAGTCCAGTGTAATTCTGATAGGTCTGCCTGTATATGTTGAGCTTTTTCCCTTGTAGCTTTTTAATAATCTTTCTTTGTTCTGTACATTTAGTGTTATGTGTTATAAGGATTTTCTTTCTTGATTCAATTAATTTGGTTTTCTGTAAGCTTC
Source organism: Acomys minous (assembly GCF_964271855.1). Taxonomy (NCBI): domain Eukaryota; kingdom Metazoa; phylum Chordata; class Mammalia; order Rodentia; family Muridae; genus Acomys; species Acomys minous. Next base: position 64,155,094 of record NC_140483.1, on the reverse strand, counting down.
TTGTATGTGTATAGGCATAGATTTCTTTAGGTTGGAGAAATTTTCTTCTATGATTTTGTTGAAAATATTTTCTGGACCTTGTAGCTAGGAATCTTCTCCTTCTATTCCTATTATTCTTGGCTTTTGTCTGTTGACCGATACATTGATTTCTTCAATTGTATCTTTTAGGCCTGAAATTCTCTCTTTCATCTCCTGTATTATCTTGGTGATGCTTGTATCTGTATTTCTGTATTTCCTGTTCTCTTCCCTCGGTTTTTCCTCTCCAGAATTCCCTCAGTTTGTGTTTTCTTTATTGCTTCTATTTTCATTTTCTATTCTTGAACAGTTTAATTCATTTCCTTTACCTGTTCATATGTTTTGTTTGTTTGATTTGTTTTTGTTTTGTTTTTGTTTTTGTTTTGTTTTGTTTTTTTATTTCTTTAGGTGATGTATTCACTAAAGGCCTCAATCATTTTTATAAGATTAGATTTAAGGTCATCTTCTTGTGCTTTGGCTAAATTAGGATATTCAGAGCTTGTTGTAGTAAGATAGCTGGGCTCTGGCAGCATCATATTTGCCCTGGCTCTTGTTGATTATGTTCTTACCCTAACCTTTCACCATCTTGTTATCCCTGGTGCCAGCTGACAATGTGGATGTTCCTTAAGCCAACAGGCCTCCTAGGGAAGGCAGGCTGAGCTGTGGCCTTTATGATGAAGCTCAGGAGACAGAGCACACCTTACCAAGGCTGGCTGTGTTCCAGAGGGATCTAGCAGGGGATCAGTGGTGGGGGGGGTGGGGGGGCGGGGAGAAGGCAAGCAAATAGCATCCTGGACAATGGAGCTCAGGGGGACAAATAAAGTATTTTGATCATTATCACCCTATTATGCTCTCTTGTTTCCCTTTCCACACATACTCATCCACCCTCCCAACTCTTCTTCATTCTCCCTTCATGTCTTTTGTAGTGGTGGTCCTGGTGGTCCTGATGGTCCTGGTGGTTTCAGTTTTGGTGAAACAATAAGTTCAATTGGATTACTATAGAAACATGGGTGAGGCCTCATTGACAGGAGCACAGACACTTTACCCATGGTTACACCACTAGGGAAAATACATGCCACCCTTCTCTCTCATCAATTGTATCTATAAATGCTCAGGGAAGGGAAGGGCTTCCCAAGCCCTTCCATACCCCAAGACAGAATATTGATGGGACCAGTCTTGTGGAGCTCTTATGAAAGATAGTCACAAAGGCTACACAAGATGCACATCTACGTCACTCCCAGCATTCCACACCACTCCCATCTGCCCTTCTTTCTGATCTTATATGTTATACATACTTACAGTGCCATTCTATGTTATTCAGCATACATTTTTGAAAAACTACTACCACCTAGTTTCTGGGATCACTTAAGGCAGACAGAATTTTTCCCACCAAAAGGGATAACAGTGGAAAGAGCTGGAGAACTCTAATCAAATGCAACAATTCAGTATGGAAAATTAGTTCAAGGGTAAGGAAACGCCAACAGAAAAACTGAGGGTTTGACTTAGGCAAGGAAGTCAAGGATGGACTCCCAGAGGAGAGGAAGTGTTCTTTTACCCTAGAAGTATGAAAAGTGAAGATATGAAGCATATTCCAAGCCAAGCCCTCATCTCAGGAAGGAACAAAGTAGCCATAGGGACAATAAGAGCAGTCTGCATGTATCTGAAACACAGAAGGAAATAGTGGGAAATAAGGTGAAGGGTTGGAAAGAACAGAGCAGAATGACTTTGTTCCTCAGCTCAAGAATACTGTCTTCCATGTCAGTAAACGGTCCTCTCAAATCATGTCTCTATGCACAAAGATTAAAGCAGCTGTCAGAGCTCATCAGACAAATATCCTTGTGCAGTGAATGGTAGGAAACACAGAAGCCCATACCTGGTCAACGTGCAGAGAATAAACATCTACAGAGTGCCTATAAGTGGAACATCTGTCTAACACAACCCTGACAAAGTTCAGAGAACATTGATGGAAGAGGGCAGAAAATTTGTAATAGTCAGAGATCATAACCTGGGCAACAGTGTCTTATAGACGTTACGGAACTTCTGAAATCACGAACTCATGAGCTCACAGCAGCCATGGTGGCCTTCACAAGATCAAGCCAATTGACATTCCAGCATGGACAGGGAGGGTATCACCAGAGTGAGGTTTTTCCTAAGGATGTGGTTCCTGATAGCTTAACCATGCTAAATATGATCAAAGTGTATTATATGCAACTGTGAAGTTCTCTAAGATTTATTAAAAGTACTATTTTTTAAGAATTTTGTCTTCATCTTATATGCAACAGGAATACATAGAGGACTTTAGATGTCATTTTAAAGATGGGTGCAAGAAGGAGCATGCAATAAAAGGCCAAAAGGGTTTTAACAGACGAGTGGGGACAGCAGTAGTTTAGATCAGCAGACAGCACTGATGGGGATGGGAGGTAGACTTAAGAGTGTTTCTCCTAACATTTCCATTGCTCACCATGTGCCCTCATTCTAAACAGCTCTACTCTCTCCATGTTGGTTTCCTTGCCTGCTTAATGCTCCCATCTGCACAACCAGTTTTAGTGCCATGTTTTATAGTAAGCACTCAATGTACATTTGTGTTATGAATGAGTGATTCCCACTTTCATTATGTTCTTCTCTGCCCCATAAAACTTCTGCAGTTCAGTCTGTCCTATAGTGTACCATGGAGAAATACACAGAAAGAGGACACAGAACTGCTGCACCAACCACAAGAGCAAAACTAGAGATTCCTAAAACACTCCACCCTGACCTCCCCAACACCACCTGAAACCAGATACTGAAAAGGATATGCAGTTAGGAGTGGGAGTAGGTGTGAAATGTGCACTTCTCCACACACCTGATAATATTGCACTAATTCCATCTGCTCAATCACCTTTGGGAGAATTTCCATTCAGTGATCAGTACCTGTTCTGGGTCTCAAATAACTTTAGCAATCCATTTCCAAAACTACATACCATGAGATCATGTTATAGTGACTTTTTCATATTTTGTCTTCTTGAAGGTCAGAGTTCAACTGAGACATGCAGGCAGTTTAAGCAGAAGGTTATTTAGAAAAGGAAAACATACACTACAAAGAGAGACTGGAGTGGGCTTCCCAGTATGGGGAGCAGCCCAGTGTCTGCATTGTGAACTTAAGGGAAGATTCCATAAGTGTTTATGAGGTCATGTATTTAAGTGGTAAAGTTACCAATTGGTGTGGTTAAAATAAAAATTGCCCCCCATAGGGACACAAGTATTTGAAGACCTGATCCCCAACTGGTGCCACAGTTCAGGAAGGTTGTGGGACATTTAGGAGGTAGAACCTTGCTGGATGAAGTACACCAGTGTGATCAGGCTTTGGTAGTTTATAGCTTTTTACCACTTCCTGTTCTTTCTAGCTGCTTCATGAGTGTGGAGGAAAGCATAACCCATGATCTTCCTATCCCTTCTGCCATGTCTTCCCTGCTGTGATGGACATTTGGCCCTCTAGAATCATAAACCCAACTAGACTCTTTCTCCCTTAAGTTGCTCATGTCAGGATATTATATCACAGCAACAGAAAAGTTATTAACACATCCTTTTACACCCAAATTTTAATGGACCATCAGCCTTTTGAGGAGTTTCTTCCCATGACCCTCTAGAAGAGCTCTCAGAAAGGGCAGGCATATCATGCACAATATAAATGGTGTTGCAGTGACAGTAGCCTTTCTGAGGATGCAGACCCATCATTCATGCACTGATGTACTAAGGTGACCTGGAACCCCAGTTTCTGATGTAGCAGAAGCAACCTAAGTGATGCTTTGAGAATATTCAACCACAAAAGAGCATCTGACCATCAGGAGGTACAGCTGCCAAGATGCAGCTACAGTTTCCTCAGTTGCCTCATATCTAACTCCTTGCCTACCTGGTACCAAGAACTCATAACCTAATAATGGTAATATAAATAGAAAATATTGCACTCATGTGTGCACATGCATTTCACAATTGTGCAAGAACATTTCACAATTGCATGGGTGCAGGAGCACCTGTGTAGGCCAAAGAAGACCCTTAGGTATCATTCCTCAATTTCTCAGGTACTATGTTCATTTGTGGAGTTGTCATTGTTATTGCTATTGTTGTTGTTGTTGTTGTTGTTGTTCTTCTTCTTCTTCTTCTTCTTCTTCTTCTTCCCTTCCTCATCCTCATCCCCTCTCCCTCCTCCTCCCCCTCCTTCTCTTCCTCCTTCTCCTCCTCCTCCATCTTCTTGTTTTGAGACAAGATCTCTCACTGGCCTGGAATTCACCAAGTAAGTTGGTCTAGCTAGTCAAAAAGTCCTGGGGAGCCACTTGTCTTTGCCTCCTCAGTTCTGGAATTACAAGCATATCCCACCACACCCACCTTTTCTTAAGTAGCTTCTATGGGATTGAACTCAGGTTCTCATGCTTGCAAGGTAAGCAATATCAAAAGGGCTTCAATGATGTCTGGGAAGATGGAATCTGGCCTTCCAGTGAGCTATCAGCAACCTAAGCCTGAGCACTACTCATGCTTGCAGGACATCCCAGTTCCTTCATGAATTCTTGTCTGGTCTGCACAGGTGTCTGTAATGCTCACAAAGCCCCTCAGCATCCAGATCATCAGATAATGTTCCAAAAGTGAAATTGATACATAAGAATGTTATTGAGTGTGCATGGTCTCTCCCACAGTCCAGATATTATTTCTACTGGATTCGCTTGATTAGGTTATTTTCCACAAGGAAGACATTCTCCTGAACTAATTTTAGAAGCAAACATGAGTGGGATAAAATTGGCTTTGACGCTTCCCACACTTACTCTGATAAGTAAATATAAGAAGGGGCTAGGGAGACAACCCAGTTAATGAAGTGCTTTTAAGCAAGGGACCTGAACATGATCTCTCAGAATCCACTTTGATTGGCAGGAAGGGTGGCATGGGGGAATCCAGATATGGTGACATAGGCTTGCAAGCACTGGTGATGTAGACACAAAGATCACCATGGCTCTCTGGCCAGCCAGTCTAACCTACTCAGTGATTTCCAGACTCATGAGCAAATGTCCCTAAAACAAGGTAGGTAGCACCTATGGCAGTTTGAATGAGATATATTCCCCCATAAGCACAAATATCTGAGCACTTGGTCCCCTGTTGGAGGTGATATTTAGGAAGGTGGTGCAGCTTGGTGAGAGGAAATATGTCCACCGTGGTGGTCTTTGAGAGTCTGTAGCTTAGTCCCATTTGGAGTTTGCTCTCTCTATTTTATGTTTGTAGTTGAAGATGTGATCTCAGCTTCCTACTCAGGCTATGCACTACCTACCCATTATTGTGGATGCTCTCTCTGAAACCATAGGCTCAGTTAAATACTTCTTTCCCCAGAGATGCCTTGGTCCAGAGACGATGTCTTGGTCCAGAAATGATGCCTAGGTCCAGAGATTCATTTTAACCATGCAACAGAAAAATAATTAAGGCAATGCCTATAGAGTTACAGCAGAACTTGTCCTCTCACCTCCACATGTTTGCACCCATATATATACACAGAGAGAGAAAAGGCAAATTATCTTAGTGTTATAAAGGCCTGGAGTAAAATCAGCAATGTGTATTTGAATGCTACTCCCCACTATTGAGCCTCAATTGATCTTACCTGCTGATGTATCTCTCCAGCCCCAATAATTTTTCATTTAGAGTCTATGTAGTAGAACAGAGTGTGGGACTTGTCATTCTGTATCTGGCTTATTTCATTTAACATAATAGTTTCCAGTCCTGTCCATTTACCTGCAAATGTGGATTTGATTTTTCTTTGTGATTACAAGACATTCCTCCCAGATGCCACCTTCTCCCTTCTCATTCTTGACAACACACTGTGAGATGGTGACTTATCTACGAGCAAGCACAGGGACAGAATGAGCTGACCCACTTAGAGACCCGTGACTCTGGTGACGCAATCCTTGTCTGACAGCTTGGGCACCTGTGTCCATTAACATGCAGGAAGCAGCCATGTACTACACCAATTGATTTAACGATAAAGATTAAAAAGTGTGACACTTACAATCATCCACTGGCAATTTGCCCAATATAGCATGGGGGAGAGGAAGGAAGAGTGTGAATTTGTTTATGATATGTGGGAAACCATATTTTAGCTCTTTTTTTTTTTTTTTTACTAAGAAACATAAATAAAAACAAAAAACTCAAAAAAATCCTTTAGGGTTTTCAGATTATCACGTCTCTTTTCAGCTCATCCCACATTTTACTTTGTGTATGAAGATCCATGTCAAACACTATGAATTTTTTCCATCAATTTTCTCTCCCATGGTGAGTGGGAGGGTGAGTGCCCTCAGAGTCCAAACAAGGGCAACATATCCCTTTGAGCCAGAGTTACAGGCTACTGCAAGCCATCTGACTTGGGTGCTAGGAGCCATACCTGGGTCCACTGGAAGAGCAAAACGTGTTGCAGCTCACTGAGCTGCCTCTCCAGTCCTGTGTTTGCTGTGCAATCATGAGAACCTGAGTCTGGCTTCCCAGAATTCAAATATAAAGCTGTGTGTGGTAGGCCATACTTGACATCTTAGAGATGGTGACATGGAAAGAAGACCTGGTTGATGCCTATAGGCTCACTGGCAGGCCTATCTTGCTTTACTTGGTGAAATTCAAATCCAAAGAGAAACCAGGTTTCAACCAAGAAGTGGAAGGCACCAGAGGAACACTTGAAGTTGCCCTCTGACCTTCACAAGAACATTCATGCTCACCCCTGCACTCCTGACCACAAGCATGCACTAAAAGTAAGATTCTCAGAAATATTTGCAGTTAAAAATGTAAAGCTATCCATTGGCTAGATCCGAGTAGATCTTTGAAGTTTACTGCATGTATTGTCCTTGGCTGGTGCCATAGTTTGAGCAGAACAGTTGAGTGGAGAGTGAGGACTGACTTCCACATGAACTCTGGTGCCCCATATTTGACCACCTCCACTGGATGGGGAGGTCTGGTGGCACTCAGAGGAAGGATAGCAGGCTACTAAGAAGAGACTTGATACTCTATGAGCATATACAGGGGGAGGAGGCCCACCTCAGTCACAGTCATAGGGGAGGGGAGTAGGAGGAAAGCAGGAGGGAGGGAGGAATGGGAGGATACAAGGGATGGGATAACAATTGAGATGTAATATGAATAAATTAATAAAAAATATTTTTTAAAAGAGTGAAACTAAAAATTCCCAGTGAAGAAGTTGCTAAATGGGCCTGGAGAGATGGCTTAGAGGTTAAGAGCACTGGTTGTTTTTCCAAAGGTCCTGAGTTCGATTCCCAGCAACCACATGGTGGCTCAAGAACAAAGAAGTTGCTTAATGATGCTGGAGAGATGACTCAGCAGTTAAGATCCCTTCCCACACCAAGTGCTCACAACTGTCTGTAACCAGAGCTCCAGAGGATCCAGTACTCTATTTTGGCCTCTGAACAACACACACACAGAGAGAGAGAGAGAGAGAGAGAGAGAGAGAGAGAGAGAGAGAGAGAGAGAGAGAGAGAGAGAGAGAGAGCAGGTACAGGAGAGAAGGGGGAGGGAATATTTTAAGTTTCTACCTCTCCTTCTCCCCCTCCCCCTTTCTCTCTCCTCCTCCTCTTCTCTTCCTCTCCTCCTCTCCCTCTTGGTTTTTCAAGATAGAGTTTCTCTTTGTAACAGAGACCTTGCTGTCCTAGACTCACTTCCTACTCATAGAGATCTACCTGCCTTTGCCTCCCAAGTGCTGGCATTAAAGGTATGTGCCATCACAGAATGTTTTAAGTTTCTTAAATAAAATATTTTATACACATCAAAATTGCATACAAGTAGCATATAATACATTTGCATATAATAAATGTTGATTTCTGTGAGCAGAAATGAGTCAAATTTTGTTGTTCTTTGGGTTTTTTTTTTTAATCTAGTTGTCTAGAACTAGGCTAGGTTTGGTAGTTCAGAGTAAGGCTCTGCGGTGCTTATTTTGCATATAAAAAGGCATCCAGGCAACTGAATCCTTTGATGAATAAAAAGTTTACTATTCTTTGGAAGAATAACCTCTTTTCCCAGGCAACAAATGCCTTGTCTGTTAAAAAAAAAAAAAAAAAAACCGAGCCCTCACTTCAAAAGGGAAAAGAGCTCCATTTATTCTGGAGCCAAATATGAGATTTAGGTTACCCTAATTTTATGTTCCAATGAAGTAGCAATTTTATTACCCTTTTTAATTCTTTTTTTAACTTTAAATATAGTTACAGTATTTCCTCCCTTCCCTTTCTTCAATCCAGCCCCTCCCATAGCCTCTTTTTTATAAATATAACCTGCTCATTGTGTGTATGTGGTTTTAAAGATGACCACTTTCTGTTATTCTCAAAGAGTCAAGGAGAAAGGTTACTGACTCAAATCATCATGACCAAATTAATAAGAGCAAGCTTTTTTTAAATTCATGTACATGGTTGCCTCCTCATGTTCAAGAGTTCAGCATTGGAGGTGGGAAAGATAAGGAGGTGGGGTAGAGGGTTCCAAATGGAGGAATTTGGCAGGCAAATTGGCAGTTACAGAAGCAAAGCATAACAAGGTGGTCATAAAAACAGGTGGTTATAATTACCTTTTGAAACAAAGGAAATGTTGCAAAATGGTCATAACAACTTTTTGAAAGAACAGCATTACGGTGATTTGAATAGGCATGCCCTCTGTATACTCATATGTTTGAATGCTTGGCCATAGGGAGTGGCACTACTAGGAGGCATGGTCTTGTTGGAGGAAGTGTGTGGCTGTGGGGATGGGCTTTGAGATGCCCCATGCTCAAGCTACCCTCAGTGTGGCTCACAGTCTTTCCTTGCTACCTGCAGATCATGATGTAGAACTCTCAGCTCTTCCAGTACCGTGTTTACCTGCGTGCCACCATGCTTCACACCATGATAATGAAATAAACCTGTGAAACTGTGAAACCAGCCCCAGTTGTCATGGTCATGTTGTCTCATCACAGCAATAAAATTCAAACTAAGACAGACATAGTTGCCGTTTCCTGGAACAAGAGGTACAAAACAACATGTAATTAAGGTTAAAGGCTCAGCATAGCCCAATCCTTGAAAAACAGAGGTTTAATTATAAAGGGAATGCACCTAGTTTGTCTTTATTATAAGATGGCTCTCCATCCTAAAATCGAGACAGGCTGTTCATCACTTTGTATTAGATACTCTACCAGGGGGCTCATTCCTGGAAGAGAACAATTTCCCTCTCTCCTCGGCCACTGGTTACCTATGGTTCTTTGTCCAGAGCTCTGTGAGGCCTGTGAGATTCCCCACTCTGCATTTGTATGTCTATTTATATTGCCATTGTTTGGGTTTTGTTTACGCAGCCATTTCTAAGAGAGGCAGTCTCACAGAAGACTCCCTGGTATTTTCAATAGTAACAGAACAAAGAAAGCCATAAATCAAGACATCTTTTAAATATACTGGTGGGAACATCAGGTAAGTAGGTTATAGCAAGACGGGGAGAAATCCGCTATAGAACTTGGGTGTTGTTTGACAATATCTTAGACCTGTGATTGCAAAAAAACTAGGGTTTTTGTTAATACCTTAACATTCCCAAGTTTGCCTGTTTGTTTGTTGTTGTTGTTGTTGGTTTTTCTTTTTTCTGTCAGGATGTTAGGTCCAGTTCCATCTGTTATCCACAGGGAAAGTAGACTAAAAATAGATCAAGATAAATTGCAATGATGCTCTGGACCTGAAACATTCTAACCCCTCTCATCATTAGTTTTAATCAGTCAGTCAACCTTTGCAGACACCGCTTCTTTCTAGGAATTCTCATTCACAGCTGGAGGAGCTAGGAGACAGTACAAAAAATATATACAGATGACAAATATCTCTTGACCTGCACAGCTTTGGAATGAAAAAAACTGACAGACATATACCGAAAATCTGAGATCGGATGAGCCTATGCTTTAATGGAGATGCACTCACCCTGAGGAGACAAGTTTATTATATACAGCTGCTCAAGGAGTCGGGTTGGCTAATCAGTAGGAGGTCTCTGTAGAGGAGCAGGTTCTAGCTGTAATTATCTGTGGAGGAAGCTGTGGTCAATATTTCCTGTACACACCGCTAGTATTCATACTAGGACCAGAGGGAAGCCTTGCTATTCCTATGGGTCTGAGGCACTGGACTCCTTGACACGGCAGTACCCATGTCCACAATACACACTCACTCAGGACTTCTTTCTCTCCATAGTGAAAAAGTAGCTGCCCTCGATGACTCCTGCTGTGATAAAATATTGTGACAAAACTAGTTTATGTAAGAAAAGGTTTATTTTTGGCTTACAGTCTCAGAGAATACAGTCCTTCATGTAAGAGAAGACATAGAAAGAGGCCAGGGAAGTACAGTGGCAGGAGCAGCAGCCTGGTCCATATCAATGCACCAGCAGTCAGGAAACAGAAAGAAAACAGGAAATGGGGCCAGGTTATAAACCCTCAAAGGTTGTCCATAAGGATGGACTTTCTCCTACAAGACTCTACCTCCTAAAGATTCCACAACCTCCCCAAACAAATCCTGTAAGTTCACTTAGAGGATATATTTTTGTCTTATTATGAATTCCTTCAGATTTGGTCTGGACTGAATTAGCCCTGGCTCACTGCCTTCTTACCTAAACATAACTAGAAGAAGATTAAATCTAAATTTTATTGTCATTAAGTGCAGAAAGGTATTCCATTGTTTGCGAGGGGTTTTTGTGCAGCTCAATGCAGGTCCTAGTTTGTTAACAGGTTCTTAACTGCATTGTTTGAATAGGGGGTGAGAGATCATGGGGGGTTGGGGAGTTGTGAAGTAGATTTAGATAAGGTCTCAGGCTACCAAGTGCACTATCAAAAGAGAGTTTGCACAACCCAAACTAAGTCAAGACCCAGGTTACTAAACTATTCCCTATGCTTGCTTGGTTTAGCTGTGTTTGTTGGTAAACTTTATATCCTCTGTTTTACTGTTTCCCTATTTGATGGTGGGTCCTCACTTCCCTCCTCTTTGCTTCTATATCAGTGTTGGTAGTAAGGCATGGATTTGAATGTTAGAAGCAAGTAGTAAAGTTCCTAGGCTTTTGCATCTCAGACCAAAAATTTACATCAGAGACACAAGTAAGGTACCACGAGTACAGACATAAAGAGAAAACTCTCTAGAGAATGGGAGATGGCTAGTGAACTGGGAAAGGCATAGATAGGTTCGGTAGGAGTCACAAGACTCATTACCCTTTAAAGGTCATTTACACAGCTTCTGACACTTGTTGCCTGCAGCTCAGGTCCCTACCTAAAGGGTTTCTAATCTTTTTTTTCTCAATTCCCTTATTTCATATGTTAATCTTGATTTATCTTTCTCTATTTCCTACACACCACTATTTCATCTGATGTGCACCTCTTCAAAAAGGTCAGCTTTGGGCACCACCATTGCTACTGATAGCTGCAAGATTGCCCAAGTCTCCTGCAACAGCATTCTTCAAGCCAGAAAGCAGAGACAGGATAAACACGTGGATCCTTGCTTGTTCTCACCTAGCTCTGGGCTTCCTTATGCTTGACGAAGGCATGATGCTGAGTCCTCCTTCATTAATTAGCCATCAAGACAACCTCCAACAGACATGCTCACAGGCCAATCTGATGTGGACAATTCCTCAGGTGAGACTTTCGTTTCAGGTTATGTAGGTCAGATGGATGATGGACAGATTCCATTGTAAAAGGGAGGACAGGTGGGGTGTAGTCATTTTTGAAGGACATTCAGCTGGAAACTGGAGAAGGATAAAAACTTTTCTCAGCTAAAAACCAAAGAGATACTCTGATGTATTGTGTGTGTGTGTGTGTGTGTGTGTGTGTGTGTGTGTGTGTGTCTATAGCATATCTATGAGCATGTATTTGTGTACATACAGGTGTGTACGCTTTTGAGCAGAGGACAAAGGTAAAGAATCTTCCATCATTTTCCACCTTGTTTCTTTGGAACAGGCACTCTGATTGAACATGAAGCTTGACTATTCCCCTAGGCTGGCTGGCCAATGAGCTCCAAAACTCCATTTGCCTCAGAGCTCTCAGCACAGGGTTTACAGACACATTTTGCGCCACCTAGCTTTAAAAAAAAATGTGTGTGTGTGTGTGTGTGTGTGTGTGTGTGTGTGTGTGTGTGTGTGCATGCGTATGTATGTATGTATGTATGTATGTATGTATGTATGTATGTATAGGGGATATGCATGTGAGTGCAGGAGTCCAGGGAGGCCAAAACAGAGTGCCAGATACCCTGTAGCTAGATAAACTGGACAATGTAAGCAGATTGATATGGGTGCTAGGAATGGTACTTAGGACCTCTGGAAGAGCAGTATATAAGCTCTTAACAACTGCGTCATCTCTCCAGCCCTGCCTCCTATAGCCAGCTTTTCACATAGGTACTGGGTACCCAAATTCAGGTCTTCATGCTCGCACAGCAGGTACTTTACCAACTCAGCCATCTCCGTGGCCCCTCTAACCTTTGTCTAACAGCTCTTGTCTAACAGCTGAGGATGCATCTGTTCTGTGCTAACAGATGAGAGATGCAAGCATGGCAAGCCTAGTCACAACAGGAGGCTTGTTAAACAATTTCGCATCCTTCTGGACTTAAGCCAGCTGATGGGCTGTGACATGAGATAATTGGTGGCACTGAGGTGTGAAGGTCCCTCAAGAAATGACAGACAGACTCTGCAAATAGGAATCCCGGGGTCTCTACATGAGTACTGATGGCTTGGACACACAGAATCATAAGGTGTCCATTTGCAGAGCCACAGCCTCTTTCTGCAGGCTCAGAGCAACACAAAATTCCCTGCGTTGCTCTTCATATTTTTGGAGGGAAAAAACAAAAAGCCTTTTTTTTTCTGGTTGTGAAAGATGGAGGAATAGCCTAGCTTCCTGTATGTTGCTGAGATGAAATATTGTGATGAAGGTAGCTTAGACGAGGGAACTGCTTACTTGGCTTACAATTTCAGGTCATAGAAAGCACTGAAGAAATTGAATTAAGAACAGAAAGAAACTCAGTTTGAAGGAGAAATCATAGGGACAGGCCTCATAGGCCCATGCTTAGCTAGCTTTCCTCTACAGCCCAGGCCAACCAGCTTATGGAATGGTGCTGCCCACAGTGGGATGGACCTTCTTACATTAATTATCAAGACAATCACCCATGGGCATGCCCACCGACTGGTTCCTCAGTCAAGGCTTTCCTCTCAGATGATTCAGGCTGTGTCAGGCTAACAGTTAATTCTTCCTAGAACAGGGAATGTGGGAAGTATTTCTGTTTGATGAACAGTGGATACTTGGAAAGAAGTGAAATCTGTCTATCTCATGGCTTTTTATTTCGTATTGATTTTCAGAGAAGAGGTGAGAGCAGAAGAGGTGGTTCAGTTGGTCAAGTGCTTGCCTTGCAAGCATAAAGGTATGTTTATTCCATGTGCCAGGTGAAGTGCCACATTCTCATAAACCTGGTACTGAGAGGAAGGCACAAGCTGTCCCTGGCCAAAAACCAAGGTTGTTCTCTGACTGCCATGGGTACATACACACACACACACACACACACACACACACACACACACACACACATACACACACACACACACACACACACACACACACACACACACAATCACTGAGAGTGAAAGTGGTGTCAATGAAAGAAATAGTTCTCATCTCAAAGAAACAAAAAAGTTTATTCTGGAGCTAGGGACCAGGAACAAAAGCTCAGGTTTCCCCAAATACCACATTCCAATGTGATAACAATTCTACAACATTTCCATAGTATGAGATCAGTCTTAAATCAAAACAGTTATTAAATACACCAGTGGAAACATCAAGTTAAAAAAGTGGGAAAATCTCAGCTCTCTTTACTAACCTATCAGGGCACCAGTTCAATTTCTCAAACCGTCTAAGTCAAAAGGACTGAACTGTAAGCTTTAGTACAATATGCAAGTGAAACTAGTGCGCTACAGTCAGAACACACGGCAACTTCTGTCAAGCACTCAGAACATGTGTAATCTGGGGAAATACAAAGCTTGGTGTCAGCAGATGCCTATGCCAACTGCAAAGATCTGCAGGCCATGAGAACAATATGTAAAAGCATGCCATATTCTTCCATTAAACATTCATAGAGAGGGTAACAATAGTGAAAAGCCATCCCCTGCAGGAAGCATCACCCACCCTTGCTGTCTGTTCCACTTTGAGTAAATCCTGTTTCAAAAACACATCTTCAATTTTATCTCCAAATGGCGCTGTGTTGTGGGATATTCGTGGCTCTGCTGGAACATTAGCGTTCTGCTTTGCTGTATTAGTTACTTTTATCATTGCTTTGACAGAACACCTGACAGGGTAGGAGGATGTATTCTGACTCTTCACTTGCGGGAACAGTCTTTCAAGGCACTGCAGTAGAAAGAAGTGGCTGGTCACATGGCATCCACAATCAGGAAACCAAGAGAGATGAATGCTGGTGCTCAGCTTGCTTTCTCCTTTAATTCATTCTAAGCCTGTAAGACATTTGAGAGGGATCTTCTAACCTTTATTATCCTAACCTAGTAACTCCTTCACAGTCACATGAGAGGCCTGTCTCTTTAGTGGGTCCAGAGCCAGTCACATTGACAGTTGATAGCAACCACAGGAAAAGGAAGCAGGAAAAGTTGATCATATAAGAAAAGAAGCATCTACCAGAAACAGGAATAAAGTCACACATACATTTTTTAATATATTTTATTAATTTATTCCTATTACATCTCAATTGTTATCCCATCCCTTGTATCCTCCCATTCATCCCTCCTTCCCCTTTCCTCCTTGCTCCCCTCCCCTATGACTGTGGCTGAGGGGGACCTCTTCCCCTTGTATATGCTCATAGGGTATCAAGTCTCTTCTTGGTAGCCTGCTATCCTTCCTCTGAGTGGCCCCCCATGAAAGGCTTCACTTACCAGGAAAGTGGGACAGAGGGGAAGACTTCCTATTGAGACTCTAGGTGAGAGAAGCAAGGGAGAATAGGGAAATAGAAGGATCCAGAGGGTCCTAAATACCTACAAGAAAAACATTATGACAGGTAGATCTGGGCCCAGGGGCCCTGCTCATACTATGGCACCAGCCAAGGACTATGCATGCTGCAAACTTCGAACCCCTACCCAGATCTAGCCATACATTTTCTTAAGTCACAGAAGGAGTTCCAAGATGGCGGTGCCTCTCACGCACTGTATCTGATCTACCGCATGGAGACCAGGGACCAGATTGGAAGCCAACGACTACAAGAACTGGAGAACACTAGGTGAGTGGGGTCTCACACAGTGCAGACTACAGGGGCTTGGCCCTGGGCCAAACAAGAGCCCACAGAGGACTTGAACCCAGTCTCCAGACTTTGGAACGGAAACCACCTGCAGACTGCAGCCAGCCTCTATAGCCCAGGTTCAGCGTGTGTGATGGTGGAACACCAGAGATCCTGGCCTGGCAAAGTCTTGGGGAAACAAGTGAATCTGTCCTTGGACACCCACACCCATCCCACCCCAGTCCACAGGGAGCCCCAGAGGCCATGGTAAAGCCCACAATGCCCAGCAACAATGTGTATGGTCTGGGCAGGTCTGGTCGGAGCCAAGCAGCCACCCTTAGAGGACTGAGCCTGCAAAACTGGGCTGATATAACCCGGCCATGACAGTCCCCATGGCCTAGCAGGGACTCCCACACTCATGGGAGAAGCTGGGCTGCCTTGGGGGGTCTGGAAGGGGGTCTGAATTGCAGCCAGAACTCAGTGGGACTGAACCACCAAAGGTGCACAACATAGACTAGTCCGCTATCTAGACTGGTAAGGGCAGGAACCTGACTGTGAGCCACAGCAGTCTGGGCCTGGAAAATTGGGCAGTTAAAACCTGGCCTGGCCAGTCTCCAGGGTCCATCGAGGTCTCCCACACACTTGGGAGAGGCTGGACTGCCCTGAGGGGTCAGGACAGAAAATTAAACAGCTGCCTCCAACACAGCTAGTCTGAATCCCCTCAGTAGCATGAACAGAATCAGGCAGAAGCCTATCTCTGCTGACCCAGTCAGGAGCTTAAGGTGTAGAGCAAAGCTCCTGGAGCAGAAACCAGGTCACCTTCTAGTTCCAGAAAAAAAAAAACTCCCTGATCCCCACAGTCAAGGGCACATGATTTATAATCACTCACCAACTACCCATTCTCAAGGACCAATGAAGGACACCAGAAGCTACCACCCAACATCAGAGATAGCAAGATGACTAAAAGACAGCATAAGAATGCAAACCACAAAAACCAAAACAATTTGGCATGCCTAGATCCCAGCTATCCAAAAGAAAGCAACCCTGAGAACTCAAACACAAATGAAATACAAGAAAATGACCTCAAATCCTTAGTAATGATGATGATAATGGAGGAAACGAATAAAATCCATAATCAAATGCAGGAAGATGCAGCCAAACAGGTGGAAGACATAAAAGAGGCCTATAGAAAGGCACTGGAGATTTTTCAGGAAAATACAAACAACTGATGAAGGAAATGAATAAAACCGTTCAAAATCTGAAGATAAAAATGGAAACAATGATAAAAGAACAGACAGAAGAAAAATGGGAACAAGAGACTTTAGAGAAGAGAGTAAGCAACACAGAGGTGAGCTTCTCTAACATAATCCAAGAAATGGAGGAATAAATCTCAGGACTAGAAGATACAATTGTAGGACTCAAAGCAACCATCAAAGAAAATGATAAATATGAAAAATTCCTGACACAAAATATTAAAGAAATCAAGGACACAATAAAAATATGAAACCTGGGAATAATTAGGCATCTAGAAAAAAAAAGACACCTGACTCTAAGGCCCAGAAAATATCTTCAACAAAATTATAGAAGAAATTTTCCCCAATTTAAAGGAGATGCATATAAACATACAAGAGGCCTACAGAACACCAAATAGAATAGACCAGAAAAAGAAAATCTTCCCAACACATAATAATAAAAAACACAAAATATACAGAACAAAGAAAAATATTAAAAGTGGCAAGAGAAAAGGCCAAGTAACATACAATGGCAAACCTATCAGAATTACACCCAACTTCTCAGCAGAGACCATAAAAGCTAGAAGGACCTGGAGAGAGGTCCTGCAAACCCTAAGAGAACACAGATGCCAGAGCAGACTACTATACCCAAAGAAACTATCAGTAACCATTGACAGAGAAAACAAAATATTCCATGATAAAAACAAATTCAAACAGTTCCTTTACACAAATCCAGCTTAGCTTTGCCAAAGTGACTAGATGGAAAATTCCATGCAGAAGGGACAAGCCACAACCAAAACCACACAGGAAATAGATAACTATACCATGAAAAAACATAACTATACAAACTCTCCACTGTATCCAACATCAAAAAGTAAGGGACTTAACAGACACTTATCATTAATATCTCTCAACATCAATGGTCTCAACTCTCCAATAAAAAGACACAAAATAACTGAATGGAGGCATACCAAGATCCAACATTCTTCTGCATTAAAGAAACACATCTCACCCACAAAGACAAACATTACCTCAAGAAAAAAGGCTGGAAAAATATTCCAAGCAAATGGTCACAAGAAGCAAGCTGGTGTAGCCATTTTAATAGCTAATAAAATAGACTTTCAACCAAAATTAATCAAAAGGGATGATTTCGTACTCATCAAAGGTAAAAATCAACCAAGAAGACATCACAATTCTGAACATCTATGCTCCAAATACAAGGGCACCCACATTTGTAAAAGAACTATTAAAAAAGCTTAATCCACACATCGATCCCCACATATTAATAGTGGGAGACTTCAATACCCCCACTTTCACTGAAGGATAGGTCACTGAAACAGAAACAAAGCTGAGAAATAACATCATTAACCAATGCCATGAATCAAATAGACCAAACAGATATTTACAAAAAGTTTCAACCAAACACAAAGATTTATACCTTCTTCTCACCAACTTATGGAACGTTCTCCAAAATTAATCACATAGTAGGTCATAAAGCAAGCCTCAACAGATACAAGAAGACTGAAATAATACCTTGTATCCTGTCAGATTGCCATGGTCTAAGGCTGGACTTCAACAATAACAGAAATAACAAAAAGCCTAAACACACATGGAACTAAACAATTCTGTACTTAATGACAACTGGATCAGGGAATAAAGAAAGAAAGAAATTAAGGACTTCCTGAAATTCAATGAAAATGAAGGAAAAACATAACCAAATTTGTGGGACACATTGAAAGCGGTGCTAAGAGGAAAATTCATAGCACTAAGTGTCTTTATAAAGAAATTGGAAACATCCCACATAAGCAACCTAATGACACATTTGGAAGCCCTAGGAAAAAAGGAAGCAGAAATGCCCAAGAGGAGTAAAAATCTGGAAATAACCAAACTCGAGGCTGAAATCAAAAAATTAGAAACAAAGAGTACAATTCAAAGAATCAACAAAACCAGGAGCTGCTTCTTTGAGAAAATCAACAAGATAGAAAAACCATTAGCCAAACTAACTAAAAGGTAGAGAGACACTATCCAAATCAACAAAATCAGAAATGAAAAGGGAGACATAACAGACATGGAATAAATAGAAAGAATCATAAGATCCTACTTTAAAGGCATATATGCCACAAAATTTGAAAATCTAAGGGAAATGGACAATTTTCTTGATTGATTCCACTTGCCAAAATTGAATCAAAATCAGATAAACAAATTAAATAGTCCAATTTCTCCTATAGAAATAGAAGCAATCATTGATAGTCTCCCAACCAAAAAAAAATCCCAGGGCCAGATGGTTTCAGCGCAAAATTCTACCAGACCTTCAAAGAAGAGCTAACACTAATACTCTTCAAGCAACTCCAAAAGATAGAAATAGATGGAACATTACCAAATTCATTCTATGAGGCCACAGTCACATTGATACCTAAACCCAAAAGGACCTAACAAAAAAAGATAATTTTAGACCAATTTCTCTTACGAACATTATGCAAAAATACTCAATAAAATACTCACAAAATGGATACAAGAACATATCAAAGATATCATTCACCATGACCAGGTAGGCTTCATTCCAGGCATGCAGGGATGGTTTAATGTACAGAAATTCATCAATGTAATCCACCATATAAGCAAACTGAAAGAACAAAACCACATGATCATCTCCTTAGAATCAGAAAAATCATTTGATGGAATTCAACACCCATTCATATTTAAAGTTTTGGAGAGATTGGGAAGACAGGACTATATAGAATAAGCCAATAGCCAACATCAAATTAAATGGAGAGGTACTCAAGGAAATTCCTCTAAAATCAGGGACCAGACAAGGCTGCCCACTTTCTCCATATCTCTTCAATATAGTTCTTGAAGTTCTAGCCAGAGCAATAAGACATCAAAAGGAGATCAAGAGTATCCAAATGGGAAAGGAAGAAGTCAAATTATCCCTATTTGCAGATGATATGATAGTGTACATAAATGACCTCCAAAATTCCACTAGAGACCTCCTACAGATGATAAACACCTTCAGCAAATTGGTTGGATACATAATTAACTAAAAAAAGTCAGTAGCCTTCCTATATACAAATGACAATCAAGCAGAGGAAGAAATTAAGAAAAATACATCCTTCATAATAGCCACAGGCAATATAAAATATCTAGAAGTAACTCTAACCAAGCAAGTGAAGGACTAGTTCGAAAAAAATTTTAAATGTCTGAAGAAAGAGATTGAAGATGACATCAGAAGATGGAGGAATCTCCCTTGTTCATAGATCAGGAGAATTAACAGAGTAAAAATGGCCATTTTACCAAAAGCAATTTACAGATTCAATGCAATCTTTATCAAAATACCTACAGAATTTTTAAAGACATTGAAAGATCCATTCTCAACTTCATATGGAAAGACAAAAAAAACAGAATAGCTAAAACAATCTTATACAATAAAAGATCCTCAGGAGGAATCTCCATACCTGATCTCAAGCTATACTATAAAGCAATAGTAATTAAAACAGCATGGTACTGGCACAGCAACAGGTTGGTTGATCACTGGAATTAAATTGAAGACCCAGATATGAATCCACACACATATAGTTACCTGATTTTTGACAAAGAAGCCAAATCTATTCAATGGAAAAAGGATGGCATCTTCAACAAATGGTGCTGGTCTAACTGGATTTCTAAATGTAGAAAAATGCAATTGGACTATACTTGTCACCATGCACAAAACTCAAGTACAAGTGGATTAAAGATCTCAACATAAAACCAGAGACACTAAAGTTAGAAGAAAAAGTGGGGAAGAGCCTGGAACACATTGGCACAGGAAACAACTTTCTGAACAGAACACCAACAGCCCAGGCATTAATGTCAACAATTAATAAATGGGACCTCATGAGGCTGAGAAGCTTCTGTAAGGCAGGAGACACTGTCAAAAGAACAAAGCAACAGCCTACAGACTGGAAAAAGTCTTCACCAACCCTGCATCTGATGAAAGTCTAATATCCAAACTTTATTTAAAAACTCAAGAAATTAAACACCACCAAACCAAATAATCCAATTGAGAAATGGGGCTCAGAATTAAACAGAGAATTCTCAACAGATGAATATCAAATGGCTGAGACACACTTAAAGAAATGCTCAACATCTTTAATCTTCAGAAAAATGCAAATAGAAACTCTGAGATTCCATCTTACTGGCTAAGATCAAAAATTCAAGCGACACCACATGCTGGTGGGGGTGTGGAGAAAGAGGAACACGCCTTCATTGCTGGTCGGAATGCAGACTAGTGCAACCACTTTGGAAATCTGTCTGGCACTATCTCAGAAAACTGGGAATAGGGCTTCCTCAAGACCCAGCTACTCCACTCCTTGGAATATACCCAGAAGATGCTCCAGCATACAACAGGGACATATGCTCAACCATATTCATAGCAGCCTTATTCACAATAGCCATAACCTGGAAACAGCCTAAGTATCCCTCAATAGAAGAATGGATAAAGAAACTGTGATACACTTACACTATGGAATACTATTCAGCTATTAAAAACAAGAAATTTCCAAAATTTGTGGACAAATAGATTGAACTAGAAATTATCATAATGAGTAAGCTAACCCAGAAGCAGAGAGAGTCAAATGGTATATATTCACTTATAACTGGACACTAGCCCAAGGGGCAGGTCCCATTAAAGTCTTCACTTACCAGATAAGTGAGACAGAAGGAAGGACATCCTGTTGAGACTCTAGGTGAGAAAAATATAGGAGATAGGGAAATAGATGGATCCAGAGGGTCCTAGAAACCTACAAGAAGAACACTATGATGGGTAGATCTGGGCCCAGGGGTTCTGCTCGATCTAAGGCACCAACCAAGGATAATACATGCAGTCATCATCAAACCCCTACCCAGATCTATCCAAGGGACAAAACATTCTCCACAGTTAAGTGGAGACTGGGGACTGACTTTCACATGATCTCTGGTGCCCCATATTTGGCCATGTCCACTTTTGGGGGAGGCCCAATGGCACTCAGAGGAACTATAGTAGTCTACAAAGAAGAGACGTGATACACTAGCATCATATTCAGGGGGAGGGGGTCCCCCTCAATCACAGTTATAGGGAAGGGGAATGAGGTGAAAGCGGGAGGGAGGGAGGAATGGGAGGATGCATGGATGGGATAGCAAATAAGAGGTAATATGAATTATTTTACTTTTCAATAAAAATGTGTTAAAAAAAAAAAAGAAAGAAAAGAAAAGAAAATGTCGGGCTGGTGAGATGACTCAGCTGAGAAAGATGCTTGTGGCCAAGCCTGATGACATGATTTCAAGTCAAATGGTGGAAGGCAAGAACTGATTCCCACATGTTGGCTCACACATACAGCTAACACACACGCACACATATGCACACACTTGCAACATGCACACACACACATACACATGAGAGAGAGAGAGAGAGAGAGAGAGAGAGAGTAGAGCAAATGTGGCTTTTAAACTTTTTAAGAAAATGTCAGTTGTAAAGAGTAATGTTTAATCCATCTGCTTTTTTTCTCCTTAAACTTACAAATGATGCTCCCCATGTCTTATAAGCTGTGAAGAGGTGACCTTGAAAAAGCCACTTGCAAGGGACTGGCGAGCTGTCTCAGCTGGTAAGAACACCTGCTGTGCAAGCACAGAGACCTGAGTTTGAATCTCCAGCACCCACTTAAGAATCTACAAGCCCATCAGTATGGGGTGAAACAGGAGGATGCTGGAGCTTGTGGGCTACCAGCCTAACTTCAGAGACTCTGTCTCAAGATAATACAATGAAGAGTGACAGAATAGGTTACTTGATATCCTCCACTGGTCACCCGCACACATATGCACAATGCACATCACACACACACACACACACACACACACACACACACACACACACACAGAAAAAGAAGAAGAAGAAGAAGAGGAGGAGGAGGAGGAAGAAGAAGACAATGATGAAGATGAAGAAGAAGAAGAAGGGCTCTTCCCAAACTGGTTCTAAGCCCCAGTAGAACAAAATGTTACTTATTCACATGCTCAGCTTCTCTGGTGAAATTCTAGAAACCACCTGCAGTGCTTTCTATACACCGTACCCTCAAGCTGATGCTCCTGCAAGTTGCCCATGCTCTCTAGTAGGAGGATGGAGGAAGTATCTTCATTTTATAGATGAGCTACCTAAACAAGCCCAGAGAGGGTAAGGAACTTTTGAAGGTCACACAGCTTGTGAACTCTGATTAGATGAGATGATATCTTTTCCCTCATGCTCCCAGCCTGATGCAGCCAGGAGACTCTGTGTAATCCCATTTGTCTGCACCTGATTCTGTGGAGAACGTATGTAGAGACAGGAAGGTCTCCTGGGGCTTACTGGCAAGGTGAGTTGGAGAGGAAGGGTGCTCCAGGATTGATGAGAGACCCTGTCACAAAAACTAAAGTGGAGAACAATTGAGGAAGACGTTGAATGTTGACCTCTACTCTTTATAAACACATACATTTACATGTCCTACACACACACACACACACACACACACACACACACACACACACACACATACGAAAATGGGAAGCCATGGAGTGGGCACCTGTGCATAGCAGAATATGGTGACACTCACTCCTGTATCACACATTACCCTTAGGGTCATAGTGATGGAACTGAACACATAAGTCTCAATGACAGCCCCTTTGAATGCCCTGAGGACCAGAGTCTGAGAGGAAGAGGAGGTGCCCATGTCATACTATACCTGAGAAGAGGGTATCTCTAGCTTCTATTCAAAATTCTTTTTATTGGTGCTTTGTGAATTTCACATAATGCACCCCAATCCAACTCATTTCCCTGCCCCTCCATATCCACCTTCTGCCCTTGCAACCTCCCCTCAAAAGAAACTAAAAAATCAAGAATTAAAATAAATTAAAAAAGAAAAGAACACATCTTGTCAGGGAAGCTGTAGCATGTCACCCTCTGCAACTGAGAAAACCCTTGGGAGCAAGCTTAGCCTGCTCCTTCTAAAACTGTTACAGTAAGTAGCTGGGGGTTGTCTTAGCTAGCCGGAAGAGCCCTCCCAGTACAGACTGCAGCTCCAAGGATGCCAGCAGAAGAAACCTTCTGAGAGAAATGCAGTTCTTAGCCATCAGAGCAAACTGCAATGTGAAAGGCAGAATAGTCTTTCAATTACGGAGCGTCAGCTCTAATCCCCACTTACGAGCCTTGGAAATAAAATGATGTGATAATTACACGAGCTGCAAGAAAATTGACAAATATATTCCCAATACAAATGATTTATTGAGCCTGGCCAGCCACAGCCCAGCTCTGCTCCTTAATGGAAGCTATAAAACAGTGGCCTGTGCTTCGATAATCATAGGGATTTCTTGCAAACCACTGATTAAGCAGTAGATGAGGCAAGGGTTTGGGAGACTGAAATTACTCTGATTTGCTGGCGTCTCTCTGAAACGATGGACTCTCTGCCTAGGTGGCCCATTAAAGACTCACACCGTGGTATTTCAGAAAGGACCTTTACAATTGAGGTGAAGTGAGGTTAAGTGGCGCTCGGAGAGCTTGTGGTAGAGCTGGAAGGAAACCCAAATGCCCCTATTTCCGGGCTTTTCCATGATCTCCACAGTTTTGGTGACTAAGAAGTCCTAATCAAATATGGGTCATTACTGTCTACTACTTCCTACTTGAAAGCTAAGCCAATCAATATGCTACTGTCACCAATATGGTGATCATTTGGCAAATTGGTGGTTTACATCATATAGAAGTTGTTTTGTTTGGTTTTGTTTTTAATTCTTTTTTTAGGTATAATCCAGACAGGAACTACTACTTGAGAGTCAGAGGAGCTGGAAAATAGTGTCTACCTGGGAAAAAGACTCAGGAACCATGAGCTTCTGCTACAGTTTGGAACTCTGCGGATAGCCAAAGAATAAGAGGAAAGTCACTGAGGTGTGGAAAAAGCAGCATGGATGCTGAGCAGAGGGGAGTCACTCTCTCCAGTGGTGTAGCTAATGGGATGTGGCCCACGCTCTAGTAAACGCCTCCCACTCACACCCAGGCAGGCAGCCATAATTAAACTCAGTGGCCCTAAAACAGACAAGAAGGTGGCAGGAGGACTTGTTCAAAAGTAGAAGGGAGAGGGAGGGGGTGTGAGAGAGAAAAGAATGGTGGTGAAAAGGACCATAATTTATTACATATATGCATGAACTAGTTAAGGAATTTTAAAATGCTAAAAAGCAGAAAAGAAAGGGAAAGGCAAAGTGAGATACGGTGAAGAAATGATAATGTTTTATTAAGTCATGAAACATGCATAGGGTAATACAATATTTAAGTATGTAACATTATGTTTTAAATTGCAGCAGTAATCCTAAACCACTGTTTATTGAGATGCCATGAAGGAGTGATTAAGTTCTTCTGATGACAAATGGAAGCCAAGACTCACTGCCCATAGGAGCTCACACCCTTGCGGGCATCCACAGGCTCTCAGAAAGTCCATCACTGGATCCTAGAATATGGTCCTCTCTACTCAATTGAGAAATTTTAAGTGATGATATAACTATCCTTCGCCAGTTTTTGGTTCTGTGAACTCAGTTATCTGAATTAACTATGATCCGATAATATTAAATGGAATATTCCAAAAATAAACGACGCATAATTTTTAAGTGTGCATTGTTCTAAGAAGCATGGGGAGGTTTCGCGCATGGGGATCTTGTCCCATCTCACTTAGAACATGAAGCGTGTCTTTGTTCACACATGTTCACACAAAGACATGAAACATGGCCCTATTACCAAGGAAATAAGAACCTGATTAAGGAGCTAAGACTAGTAATAACCCACAGTACTTGACATTAGTGTTTCAGGATGTGAGAAGAGACAGTGGCTTGGGCTGCCGAGTGGCACAGAGGATCCCTATCACCCTGTAAATGCTAGATGGGTGTAGCAGCCTGTTTAAATTCTGGTACTTAGGAAATAGATGAGGGATGCCTACAGCAAGGTGGCTAACTAGACTAGACAAATAAGAAAGCTCTGGGCACTCTGTTTCAAAATACACAGTAGGGAGCTACCAAGGAGCATTCCCAACATCAACTTTCCATTCACACAAGCAGGCATATTTACATGCATATATGGTATCCACGCTGGAAAAAAAGGAGGAAGGTAAAGGGATGGAAAGAGGGGAAAGGGAAAGAAGAGAAGGGAGAAAGGAAAAGGAAACTTAGCTGGTTCCACAAGAAACATAGAGAAAGGACATAGATAGATAGAGTTTAGTTATGGTGGTCCATGGAAGACCAGCCAGATGCTACTGATAAAATGTCAGTTCTGCAGAGATGCACACAGGGGCAGAGAGAAAAGAGAGACAGAGATAGAGACAGAGAAATGGAGAGAGGAAAAGGGGAAGAGAGAGAGAGAGGGAGGGAGAGAGAATGAGAGGGGGGAGGGAGGGAGAGAAAGGGAGAGGGAAGAAGAGACAGAGGGAAAGACAGACAGAGAGAGAGGGAGGGAGGAAGAGAGGGAGGCAGATGCAGAGAGAGAGAGAGAGAGAGAGAGAGAGAGAGAGAGAGAGAGAGAAGTCCTTGCCTTTTTATGGATGGTTTCTCCTACTCTCAACCCTGGCAGAGATCTAATTACTTTCGAGGGAGAAATTTGCAAAGTACTATAGACTCTCAGCCATTGGGTGATATGGGAAAGACACATTCATATATAGCCACCATATCTGTTCCAAGCTGGGTCAACCAGTGACAGCTCAGCTCAGCACTGCGCTCCCTCCCAACCTCTATTCTATTAATTCTTTACTTAAATCCACTGAGCATGTATTCCTTTGCCTTTCCAATGCTATTATTTAATATATTCAACCCAAGTCAGGGCTTAATTATTTCTTGAGTGAGCTAAAGTCCAATGTTTGTAAAACAACATCCATTTCAATGAAACCCCAGCATGACTCTGTAGCCCCTTCCGGCCCCAAAAGTGACAGCTTCAGTTTAGCTCCCATAGCCCCTAGCTGCTTCACAACACTGGTTCCATTAGCTAGAAGAACAGCATTGTGAGCTAGGGACTGCCTTCCAGTGGCCTTGCAGTGCCCTCTGGTCCTGGCCTCCCTGCTTTGCCTCTGTTCAAAGAATTAAATGTGGAGGGGAAAACATATCAACGTGTGAACCATCTTTTCCTTTGCGGTCCACTAAGGAGAACCCAGCTTTGCTTTCATGGATCGAGAAGCAAGAGTCTGATGTAGTCTGTGAGACCTAAAAGATGCTCTTAGTACATCTAAGTCTAAGAGAGAGAGGGGGGCTCTGAAAATGTGACTTCGGGACTGATGAGATGGCCAAGTGAGCAAGGGCACATGCAGCCAAGCCTCAGAACCTGAGTTCGGTCCCCAGAACCCACACAGTTGGAGAAAGCCAGCTAATACAAGTTGTCTTCTAACCTCTGCAGTGCAGGAGCAAGGTGGCACACATATGCATGCATGCACACAATCAACCCATCCACCCATCGATCAACAACAACAAGCATGAGCAGCTCCTGAAGACTGACAGCTGGTGTTATCCTCTAGTGTGTGTACGCTCACACACACAAGACTGGAGTGAAGATTACTGCCAGTCTTAAAGGATCATCCAGAGTCTGGCATATCATTGAAAGAAAATGAGTCTGAGGACGGACAGCAAGCATCATGGGCTGTGGGTGGGTGGGGCTGCCCAATGAGGACCAGAGCACAGTAGAGTTAGGGCCATACACATCCTCTTCCCAGGCAGAATGGAGCTGGCAGGTCACTCCTCCTGAGAGCAGTGCGCTCATTGTTCTTACACTGTTAAAGACCAAACTCCATTTTGAAAAACAAACCCCGTTTTGTTAAACCTAGCCAAGGGCTGAGTCCAAATTCTAGGAAAGCCACAAACTAGTCTAAACAGAAAAATATTCCCTAGCAACACAATCAGCTCACCTTGGGAAAGTCCAAATATATTCTCTGCTGGTCAATCTGACCAGCAGGTGGTCTGGCACATAGCAACAACCAATTAAGAGAAGCCAGGCCAGCATTCCTAATGCCCCCAATGACTGCTGCAACCAATCTTTTCTATAGGCCAACTTGCCCCTACACCCAACCCAACCATGAAACACCAAGGTTTGCAACTCCCTGCTTGCATCTTTTCTGTCCAAATGCCAACCAATCATATACTGTAAAACCCATTTCTTTGTCTAAAACCTATAAAAAAAAAACCCTCTCAATTGAGACTCAGGGCCACTTCCTTGCATCTGCTGTGTCAGTGTGTCAGAGGTGTGGCCCGGGTCTGAACCTGCAATAAAGACTTACTTGCGATTGCATTTGACTCGGTTCTTGGGTGGTCTGTGTGGGGAGTCTCTCAAAATTTGGGCATAACAACACCAAGTTGGACATAAGTAGAAGGGGACTCAGGACCTTGCAGAATTATCACAATACTTTACACCATCTTCTTCCTCTTTCCTAAACCTGCTTCCTGACTTTTCCTAATGGGATGAATGTTTGTGATCTATCCTAAATCACTACCTCTGTAATTTTCCACTTCACACCCATCATCCTTGCCTAAAAGCCTGCCTCCTCCATGGGACCTTCCCAGTTTGAAAGAAACTGGTTCACTGCAGTGTTTTTGAGACACTGTCATATATAGCCCAGGCTCTTCTCAAATTCCCTGTGTAGCTGAGGGTGACCTCGAACTTCTGGTCCTCCCACTTTCAACTCCTCCGTGTTTGGATTACAGATGTGCACTACCATACCTGCCAGTTCCCAGTCATGTTTGCTCCTTCTAAAAATCTGGTAAGCTGATTACCTTCCTGTGTGACTCATGCAGCTATTATCTTATTGAAAGTATATTGTGTTGGGTGAGGGGCAGCATGGAGACCAGACAGAGATGTAAGTGGCAGAGAGAGCTCCATAAACAGTAAAGGCCTAGAGAAGTTCATTTGGTGTTACACTCAGGCAGGGTCCCACTTGCCCATTGGGACCTAAGGCAGAATAGTGTCCTGGGGCTGAGGAGATGCCTCATCAGTTAAAAGGAGTGCTTGCTGGTCTTCTAGAGGATGCAAGTTTGGGTCCTAACACCCACCTGGAGAGGCTCACAGCCACTTGAAACTCCACCTCCAGGAGATCCTGTGCAGGCACCTACACTCACTCGCACATGCCCACACACATAGTCATAAACAAAAATAAATCCCAATAAATGAATAAAGGTGTCTGTCTTTCTGTGTCTTCATTTCTGGAACCTCTGAACATGTTACACTATATGGCAGAAGGATACGTGTTAGTGACTTTTCTCACTGCTGTGAGGACATAACCGCCAAGAAGCCACGTAGGAAATGCAGGGTTCGTTTTTGACTCATGGCTTAACAGTACAGTCCGTCATCACAATGGGGAATGCATGGAGGCAGAAGGCTGAGGTGACAGGTCACATTGTATTCACACTCCGGAAGCAGAGGAGAAGTCCAGTGCTCAGCTTGTTTTCCCATTTTTTTTTATCCCATTGAGATCTCACCCTGTGTGATGGTGCTGCCCATATTCAGGGTTGGTCTTCCCATCTTGCCCAGGGGCCTGTTTCTTAGGTGCTGGTGAAGGCTATCAATAGTCAGCATCACAGGACGGCTGGCCCCGCAGGTAGGATGAAGGCTGCCAATCAGCTGGTGTGAAGTGGGAAAGTGAGCCTGCAGCATCCCAATGGGTTCAAAGTAAGCTCTTGTAGGCAGAAGGTGAAAGCCAAAGATAATGATGCAGGCAGGTACCATCTGAGGATGACCCGGATGCTGTGCTGTGCTACAATGATGGAGGATGAGAACCAGGAACTATAAAATTCAGGCAGCTTCACAGGCTACAGAAGGGCAGGACATCCATTTGCCCAGAAAAAAAGAGAGTCTTCCTGAATTCTTGTGAATGAGGGAGGAAGGGAGGGAGGGAGGGAGGGAGGGAGGGAGGAAGGGAGGGAAGGTATATGCAAGTATGTGTATATATTCCTCTGTGCATGTCCATATGTGGAAGCCATAGGTCAAGATAAGATATCTTCCTCTCCCACTCTTCTTGTGTTTTGCGACAGGGCCTCTCACTGATCACCAGCAAATCCTAAGTATGCTCCTGTCTCCACCCCCCCCCCCCAGTACCAGGATCACTGACACACCCAGCAGGCTCGGCTTTTGATGTGGCAGCTTTCTATCTGCCCAGTCCTGCTTGAAGAGCAAACATTTTACCAACTAAACCATCTCCCCTGCCACTGAACCTTCTATTTTTACCCAGTGGGCCAATTTAGACTTTCTGACCTTCAGGACTGTAACAGTAAATCTGTTGTGGCTCTAAGCCACTAACTTTTTTTGGTCATTTTCAATAATAGCAGTGAGATATGAAAACATCTCTCTGGAACCCCTAGCCTCAAGCCATGAGCCTTATGGTCAGCAACTCAGAGCTAGAGGACACCCACAGTCACATTTCACAGGAAAATGCTGTCATCCAGATGGAGCCAGTGGAGCCCTGAGGAGTCAGTAACACGGCTTATTTGTGGTTTTAAAAAGCTCTATTGGCAAGTCTGGAGAGCTAAGGGCTCCTGTTACCATGAGAAAATAAAGTCTGGTGCCAAACAGCCAACTTTCCAATGAGTATCTGGAACTCCTTGTCTTGGTAAATTGGACACTGGCTATGATCTGAGCTGATTGTTAAGTGTGAGCCACTTGCTCCAAATCTAGTCATGGGGGAAGACAATCTATTTTTCATTTTCAACAGTTTGAAATTCTAGCTGGTGGTCTGACCTGAAAAAACAGCCTGCTTTAGCAGTGTCCTGTGTATCATGTGAACCACCAGACATGGTAGCATGGTTCATCCATAAAGACCTCAGAAAGTCTAGCCCTGAAGTACCTTGTGTATTCCTTCATGTAGACTGCCTCCACCTTACTGGAGGGCATTCTGCTGGAAAAATAGACATCTGGGCTGGGACTTGGGATGTGGCTTTGTTGGTAGCATGCTTGCCTGGCATAAAGGAAGCTCTGGGTTCAAGCATCAGCACTACATAAACCAGGTCTGGTGGCACAGACCTGTTTCCCAGCACTGGGGTCATATGTCAGGAGAATCACAAGTCATCCTTGGCTGTATTGTGAGTTCAAGGACAGCCTGGGATACATGAGACTCTGTTGGAAACAAAGGAAGGAAGGAAGGAAGGAAGGAAGGAAGGAAGGAAGGAAGGAAAAAAGGAAGGAAGGAACAGACGGAGGATTGGGGGTATGTCTGGTGCTAATTACTAGCTCCTAGGATCTAGTTATTGCCCTGACTAGCACATTCTCCTGTACACTTGTCCTTATTGTGGAAACCTTGCTCTACCTATTTAAAGTTGATTGGTTAATTTAAAAAAAAAAAGAGGCCTACACCTGGGCAGGGCAGAAGTGAGCTAGGCACGGCGAAGGTTCACAGGCTTTATGGAGAGAAGGGGCTTGGGGAAGAGACAGTGCCAGAAGAACACAAAGGAGCAAATTCATGATGGGATAGAAAAGAGCAACATGGGCCAGAAGGAAGAACTCTGAACTTCCGCATGGAAAGAAGGGGCCCAGATGAACAGCATAAGAAAGTATTTTGGGATTATGGATGGGAAATAACCCAGATAGAAATGATTAAAGCAGAAGGCATGGGGTGGGGGCTGAGAGATAATGGAAGGTAGTTTAGGGGATTAATATCTTTCCAGATCCAGGCAAATTAAGGCTTATTCCAAAAGAAAATGGGTGTGTGCATGCCCTTACTCACATATACAACCACACTACACATGCGTAAAATAAAATTCTATAAGATAACAAAATAAAGGCAGGAAATACCATTATTACACAGGAGAAATTATATCAAGTCAACACATGTCTCAAAAGGACAGTAGGACTACGAAATATTAATTGTAGGCTGGATAATACCATGGTAATAATTATAAGGCTTATAATAAACATTAGCCATATTTTATATTTATGGAAGGAAGGAAGGAAGGAGAAAACAAACATCTAAGACTGTTTTACAAGAAAAAACAGGCCTAGAATTTCTCCCTCAGCAGATGTAAGATAGCTAATTACACACACACACACACACACACACACATATTCTGTTAGACAGAAGGCTGCTACATGCCACACTAATAATATTTCATCTTCAAATAATGCAGTAGATATTAAAATATATTTTATTATATTCTCTGATAAGTAGCATGAACATATGTCTTGATTTTTCTCAACTAGTATCAGCTTTCACTATTGCCCTTATTATTTCACCATGCAGGGTTATATAAAGCCATTTACTTTCTTGCAAATGTATAATATACGTTGGACATAACCCCTCCACTCCTCTTCTTTTTCTTTCTCCTCCCACTGCCCATGAGTTTCCTCTGTTCTTCTTGCTTCTGCTTTCATATCATCTGTACATGGGTTGTTTTCATCTACGCATAAAGTCTAGGAACCACAAATGAAAGAAAACATGTAATATTTGTCTGAGACTGGCTCAATTCGCTTAACTTGATTATCTCCAGCTGCATCCATTTTTCTGCAAACTGTATCTTTTGATTCTTTGACACTGAAAGAAACTCAATGGGGATACAAGTGATCTGATCAGGGAAATAGAAGACATGGGAGACTCTAATTAAGAAAGGGAGGAAGGAAAACACAGAAGGAGGGAGCACAGTAAGGTAATAATAAAGATGTCTAAAAAGGTCATAAGGAATTATACTAGTAACCATATGCCTTAAAAATACTATAGCATATATAAGTCAGTGTGTAAATAAACATATATAACTTAAATGCAAATTTCTTATCTAGGCCCACAGTGCTCCCTCCAAGAGCCACAGACCACCAAACAAAAACCCCAACAGCAGGCATGAGAAGCTCCCTTTTGAGTTGTTGGTCAGAATTGTCCAAGAGACTCCTACATAATTACAGGCTCTAGCTATCACCTTTGGTTGCTCTGAAGATGTGTAAGGTAAGTGGCTGTTGCTGAAGACACCGTGCACTTTAGGCAAAGAGCCCAGAGTAGGCCCTGACCTGCATGCCTCCTTCCTGAGGAGAAACTCTCACTTGTGGTACCAGGAGGTGCCATGCAAGCTTATAAAGGAGTGCAGCAACTAGGAGCCCTACGAAGCTATAACACCTATGTGCCACAACAATGCCAGCATGTCGCAACAACCCTAGTGGCGCAAGAGTGGCGCACACACCTTGGCAGTTATCAATAGCTCCCTAATTAGACTTAAGACTGGAAACCTAACCAACTCATTAGGGCTAGTCAAATCATGAATTTTGGAGCAGAACCTACAATCAACATTTTCCTAAATCAGTATAAACACCTAACTACACTCTAAATATTTGTCTTTATACCCAAAGATAAGTGATGATCTTCACCCCTCATCAAAGAAATTTCTCTTTGCAACAGACAGACACCACTACAGAGAACGGTAATCAATCAATATGCAGAGGTGTGGAGCCCAGTCCCAATGGACACATCTACAAAGCATTCTCACACCAAAGGCTCAGGGAACATTGCAGAAGATGGTGCAGGAAGATTGTAAGGAGAAGACCAGGAAATTTTCTATGAGAGTGTACTTCCAACTATAACGTCGGAAAATATACCCATAAAGTCTCACTAGTATTACTTCCTCAACAAAACTTGAACAAAGACAATACCAGTAGATATGCTAACACAGAAGGAGAAAATCTCATGAAGCCTCAACACAAAGAACTATAGGCAAAAGAATGTTGAACGTGAAAAACAAATAGTCTCCCAGGGAAAAACACATCAATTGATTAAGTATTACCAAATGGGGCCAGCCCTGAAAACATACATCCAAGTAACATTATACACACTGAGCAGGTCATACTGAGGATTTATATGTAAATGAGGGAGTCCCTGTAGGTGTAGGCAGGAAGAGAAATAAAGAAGTGAGAATGAGAACTTGGTTCAGATTGACTTTATCATCCTGGACCAAAACTTCTAAAAGAGTCTGATGCCAGGTGGTTTATTGCTAACAAATATAAATGCAGTATGCTTTGGGAACTTTTTCCTGGAGTAATACAATACCTGATGTACAAGGAAGCATAATTACATCAAAATTCAACTCAGGGTACATGTCATTTCTCCCAAGAAGATGGGTTCTGGATCTGTTTTTATCAGCTTAAGGGCCTAAAGAAAAATGTAGCCTGGTCTCAGTTACACAGATTGCGTAGAGATCACATGGGCTATTATCCACCTCTGCTCCTGGTTGTGGGAGCTTGGAGGAACCTATGGCTACACAGATAGTGTAAGGGTCATATAGATTACTAGCTGTCTCCAGTCCTGCTTGTAGGAGCTTGATATTACCTGGCCCAACAGATAACACAGATTACCAGGCAATTAATCACTTTTAATTCCCAGCTTTCAGGAAAAACAGGTTATGCATCCTTCCCTTTGACAGGACAATCCTGGGTGCTTAGCATTCCTGGTTTTCCTGAAGATCTGTGAACTCAAAGCCCTTCATGCTCCCAATGTGTATATACATGTATGTATACACATACATATGCATATATGCATGTAACAACAATTAATGAAAAAAGGGGCATGAATTTGAAAGAGAGCAATGATGATATGTGAGTTTAGAGGAAAGAATAAGAAAAGAAATTATGTAATTATACATAATCTCAATATGTAATTATATTATAATCTCAAAAATAAAAGATTTTTTTAAAATTTTCCTTTTGTAAAACCCCCATCCCTTACCCAGAACGTATCTCTAATTGATAAGTGCTCACAATAATGATGATGATGAGGAGGAGGAGGAGGAGGAGGAGAAGAAGAAGAAGAAAGGTCTCACTGGGTATACAAACCATCCTTAAGGGCAGGCCCCCATCGCCAGCCCTAAATGGGTCAATATAAAATGAACTCAATAGCATTAGATGTTCTTTGGCTAATAGTGCTTTTCAGAGATCTTTTGTGGGGGAGGGAACTTTTGTGTGTGTAAATGTATGTGTTTATATGATTCTTATGCTTTTTCTTTGGTTCTTTTTCTTTTGTTTGCTTTGTCCAATTCTGGTTTGTTTGGTTTTCCTTTATCTTATTTTTATTTTATTATTACTTTTAGATACCCATTTGTTTTCTAATAAAAAAGAATGAGTGTGCACCAGGCAGTGGTGATGCACACCTTTGATCCCAGCACTTGGGAAGCAGACAGGTGGATCTCTGTGAGTTCGAGGCCAGCCTGGTCTACAGAATGAGTCCAGGACAGCCAAGGCTACACAGAGAAACCCTGTCTCGAAAAATAAAAATGAAAAAAATAAAAAGAATGAGTGTGAATTTAGATGGTAGAAGAGGTGGGGAGGATTTTGGAGTTGAAGGTGGATAACCATAACCATAACCATAATATATTGTATGAAAAAAATCAATTTCTAATTATAAAAAATGTTTTTGTGTAGTTAACCAACATTTTCCTTGCTGAGTCCTCTGCTGTTGGATGCTTTGGTTCCTTTAAATGAAAGTGGCCTCATATACTCATATATTTGAGTTCTTACTCCAAGGTTGGTAGAACTGTTTCAGAAGGCTGAGGGGGTATGCCTTGTTGGAGGAGGTGTGTCACTGGGGTTGGACTTTAAGGTTTCAAAAGCTCTGACCATTCCTGGCTAATTCTCCTTCTGACATGTGCTTGTTCCCAGATACTACTCTAGCACCATGCTCCCCGTGCTCTCCACCATGATGGTCATGACCTCTACTATTCTCTGGAACCATGAGGACAAAATTAAACGCTTTCTTTTATAACTTGCCTTGGTCATCGTGTTTTGTCATGGCAATAGAAAAGTAACCAAGACGGACCCTGTGATTGGTTCTATAACTTAGCCATTGTGATTAGTACCACGTTAAACATGGATGGGCAAGGATACCTGTGATGTGTGGACTTGCAGTCTATCCAGTAAACACCCAAGTGTGGTATATGGAAAGTCTATTTTTAGGGTTTTTTTTTTTTCAGAAATTTCCATTGTTTTTGTTTGGTTGTTTGTTTTTTGGTTTTATTTTTGTTTTGTTTTTTTGTTTTGTTTTGTTTTTTGTTTGTTTGTTTTTTCCAAGACAGGATTTCTCTGTGGAGCCTTGGCTGTCCTTGACTTGCTTTGTAGACCAGGTTGCACTCAAACTCACAGTGATCTGCCTGCCTCTGCCTCCGGATTAAAGGCACGTGCCCACCACGCCAGGCTCAAATTTCTCTTTCTTTTTTTAAATTTAATTAAGTTATTCAGATTGCATATCAATTGGTTTCCCCTCACTTGTATCCTCCCATTTCTCCCTCCCTCCCACTTTCATCCTATTCCCCTCCCCTAGGCCTGTGACTGAAGGGACCTCCTCCCCCACCATATGGTCATAGGCTAAGTCTCATCTTGGTAGCCTGCTTATTCTTTCTCTGAGTGCCACCAGGCCTCCCCACCAAGGGGAAGTGGCCAAATATGGGGCACCACTCATGTGGTATATACTCACTTATAATTGGACACTAGCCCAAAACAGATGTCCCATGAAAGTCTTCACTTACCAGGAGATTGGGATAGATGTGAGGACTTCCTATTGGGACTCTCAGTAAGAGAAATATGGAAAAATGGGGAAATGGAGGATCCAGAGGGTCCTAGAAACATACAAGAGGAATATCATGAGAGGCAAATTTCGCTTTCTTAATCATTGATAATTTCCCATTTCACTCTAGGAACTTTTCTAGTTTTAGGACAAATTTCACAAAGGACTCTTGTGTTCTTGTCATGCATTTTCTCAAGTCAAAAAGTGACTCTTTGAGCTTCTCCTGGCTTTGAGAATACAAGAAGACTTCGCAAAGTCACCTGAAACCCTCCATGTTTCAGAAGTAAAGGTGCTATATAAGAAGCTGATGGTGCATACGTGTATTTGTGATGCAATGCAGCTAAGTGCCAACGCTGTATCTCAGGTGTGTGTAGATGGGGGTTAGGGGGTGGATGCATGTGTAAAAGAGAGAGAAACCAATTCCCAGACCTCATCGTCCTAAACCCCATCCCTAAGCTGTGAGCTTTATCAAGAAATCCTTTCCTAGAGCCGGGCGTGGTGGTGCTCGCCTTTAATCCCAGCACTCGGGAGGCAGAGGTAGGCGGATCGCTGTGAGTTCGAGGCCAGCCTGGTCTACAAAGTGAGTCCAGGACGGCCAAGGCTACACAGAGAGACCCTGTCTCGAAAAACCAAAAAAAAAAAAAAAAAAAAAAAAAAAAAAAAAAAAAGAAATCCTTTCCCATCATTACTAGAAAAAAAGAAGCATATTTCCTGAGAAAACCATTTTGAGGGTGAGCAACAAGATAACTCTGTAGACACAGGCACTTGCAATCAAACCTGATGCCCCGAGTTTACTCTCTGGGACTCACATGACTGAAGGAGAGAACTGACTTCTTCAAGTCGTCTTCTGACCTCCACATATGTGCCATGTCACATGCATATATACAA
Source organism: Acomys minous (assembly GCF_964271855.1). Lineage (NCBI taxonomy): Eukaryota > Metazoa > Chordata > Mammalia > Rodentia > Muridae > Acomys > Acomys minous. The sequence goes on along the minus strand of NC_140483.1, from coordinate 64,118,227 downwards.
ACACACAAATACAAGTTTTAAAAAATCTTTCAAAGGGGATGCAAAAAGGAAAGAACTAGGGCCCTGCTATTCCCTTCAAAGGCATATTCTCCATTCTCTAAAGATTTCCCATTAGACCCCACACCTTAGACCGTCTACTAGTTTCCTATATCAGTATGCTGGGAGCCAAGCCTTTTAGCAAGCCTTTGGGGAACCACCAAGATTGAAATATAGCACTTGGAGAGGCCAAGACAGTACAAAGAGAACTGGGCACATGATCAAGACAGGCCTGAGATCTATGTCATTTAGGGATAGACCTAGGGGTCTGTGAAAGCTTGAGGAAAAGTGTAAGGTGGGTGAATGTCAGAAGCATACATCCATATGAATATTGAGCCCTTCTGCAGAGACTGGAGGGCGACTAGCTATAGTCACTTAACAGATATACAAATTACTCCATAAACAATATCTGAACAATTGTACTATCAATAGACACACTAAGGGACAAGCGGGAAAATCTCATGTCCCTGAACAAGGAACTATAGTCAACCAATGACAACTGGGAAAGGGTGAGTTAGCCTCTTCCAGAGAAGAGCTTCCAATTGGTTGTCCAGCACAAAGCACCCCCAAAGCCATATGCATACAAACAACAAAAATGAACCCAGCATGTTATATTTATGCACATACATACATACATATATGTGTAACATGCATAGCAGTAATTATGAAAGAAGAAGCTACCAATCTGAAAGAGTGAGGGGGAACATGGAAAGAGTTGGATGGGAGGGTCTCGGGAGGGGCAGGAAAGGATAAAATTGATGTATTGTGTATAAAATTTTTTAAAAAGAAATCTCTCACCAGTCATTGGTAGATCACTAAATAAACCAAGGAGAGATGTCAGCAACCACATGTGACAAAACACATAGCTAGCAAATGCTTTCCCACCTTGCACATGGCCCTGGGCTCCATCCTCAGCACAGTGTAAACAAGTGCGGTGGCTCATGCCTGTAACCACAGCACTCAGGAGGTAGAGTCAGGAGGATCAGAAGTTCAAAGTTATCCTCAGCCAATTCAAGACCAGTTTGGGATACAAGAAAACTGTCTCAAAAACCAATTGATAAATAAATTAATAAATAGTGAATTTTTATCATTTGTGAAATGTATCTCATTTTGTATGGACAGAAAAGAGCAGGGATTGTGTCATCTGCTTTGAAACATTGCACTGATGACTTAAAATAAGGAAACGCAAAACTATGGATAGAGTGTAGGTATTGATAGAGATGGTGGTGGTGGTGGTGGTGGTGGTGGTGGCAGTGGTGGCGGTGGTGGTGGCAGTGGCAGTGGTGGTGGCGGTGGTGGCAGTGGTGGCAGCGGCGTGGCATCTAAGGCAATGATGATGGCAGTATAACATAATACACTCACATGTTTCTAGCCTAAATTTCAAGTCTGGATATAATTCATCTGCCTTACGTTCTTCTTTTCCCTCAAACTCGTCTCCCCATAGCTCCTACTGTTATCAATCTTCTAGATCTGGTCCTTAAAACCCCTTTACATAGTTCACTTCAAACATCCACATCTACACTTAGCAATCTCCTAGAGCCATCTTTCCCATTTGGCTTCCAAAGAGAGTGTGTCTCAAAGTTGTCCCGTGGATCAGCATCCTCTGCGGAGGCACAGCGGCACCCACCCACATGGCGCAGCAGACACCTCGGGTGGCCTTGTAATGAAAAAAAAAGATGATTTTGGGAACCAAGAGCCTGTGTCATCGTTTTAATGAAATAAGAACAGATTTTTTGGCTTGCGTCCATTTGCCACGTTACCATTTACAGACAAGCTTCTCAGAGGAGGTGATTCATCAGTCAGCAATCCCATCGTGAGCAGCAAAGAAACAAATCACCAGGCCTTGCACATCATAAAAATGGAAATAGAGGAGGTTGTTCATTAATGCAGATGAGTTTTAAGCTTGGAATCCTTTGCTCTGTCGAGATTAACGCGTGCACACAAGAAACTCTCCGTGGGCCTTGGATCCCAGTAATATATAGTCCTTATTACCTTGCAGACTAATGAACCTTCAAAATCCAGAAGGGCAAAGTCAGAGAGTCCAGATTCAGATCAGAGCACTCACTGTGTGGAAGCCAGAAACCATGGCTGCCTGAAACAGGATGCTCTCAGAGGCTCTGCCCCAGCCATCATCTGGGGCAGGCAAGGATATTGCAGTGGGTTTGTTCTTTTCAAAACGACAAAAATTAAAAATGGTTTTATACATCTTCCTCCTACTTTCCAAGCATGCAGCTGAGCAATAGATTTATCAACAACAAAAACAAAAGTTAATTATGAGATGGTCCTATCAAAACAGAAATATATTTCAAAGAAGGCGTGTGGGCCCTCAGAGATGATTCAGTCAGTAAAGCACCTGCTACGCAATCATAAAGACCTGAGTCTGAGCCCCAGCACCCACATTAAAGGTCACATATAGTGTGTCAGGCTTGTAATCCTTGCAGTGAGGAGGAGAGGGACACAGAGACATAAAATGCTGGGGGTTCCTGACCAGCTGTGCTAATTGAATTGGGGAGCTCCAGGACAGGTCTTGTCTCAACAACCAAGGTAGCAAGTAATGGAGGATGATACCTTCTGAACTCCGCTTGCATGCACATACATACATACATGTACACACACACACAGACAGACACACGCACACACACACACTCTCTCTCTCTCTCACACACATACACACAGAGAGAGAGAGAGAGAGAGAGAGAGAGAGAGAGAGAGAGAGAGAGAAGGCCTTAAACTTCTTTTTCTTTATTTTATTAATTTATTCAGATTACAACTCAATTGTTATCCCATCACTGTATCCTTCCGTTCCTCCCTCCCTCCTGCTTTCACCCTATTCCCCTCCCCTAGGTCTATGACAGAGGGGGATCTCCTCCCCCACTATATGGTCATAGGCTATCAAGTCTCATCTTGGTAGCCTGCTTATTCTTTCTTTGAATGCCACCAGGCCTCCTCACCCAGAGGAGGTGGTCAAATAGGGGGCACCGGAGTTCATGTCAGAGTCAGTCCCTGCTCACCACATAACTGTGGAGAATGTCCTGTCCATTAGCTAGATCACAGTAGAGGTTTACTGCTTGTATTGTCCTTGATTAGTGCAATAGTTTGAGCAGACTCCCGTGGGCCCTGATCCACCCATCACAATGTTCTTCTTGTCAGTTTCTAGGACACTCTAGATCCTTCTATTTTCCCATCTCCTATATTTGTCTTACCTAGAGTCCCAGAGGGATGTCCTCACATCTATCCCAATCTCCTAGTAAGTGAAGACTTTTGTGGGACATGCCTTTTGGCTAGTGCCCAATTATAAGTGAGTATATATCATGTGAGCCTTTGTGCTTATGGGTTAACTCATTCAGTATGATCATTTCTAGTTCCATCCATTTGTCCACAAATTACAGAAATTCCTTCTTTTTAATAGCTGAGTAGTATTCCATAGTGTAAATGTACCACAGTTTCTTTATCCATTTTTCAACTGAGGGACACTTAGGCTGTTTCCAGGTTCTGGCTATTATGAATAAGGCTGCTATGAACATGGTTGAGCATATGTCCTTGTTGTGTGGTGGAGAATTTCCTGGGTATATTCCAAAGAATGGAATAGCTGGGTCTTGAGGAAGCCCTATTCCCATTATTCTGATGGGATATATTTCCCCAGCAGCACCAGATATATTTCCAAAGTGGTTGTACTAGTTTGCATTCTCACCAGCAATGAAGGAGTGTTCCTCTTTCTTCACGTCCTCTCCAGCATGTGGTGTCACTTGGATTTTTGGTCTTAGTCATTCTGATGTGTATAAGGTGCAATCTCAGAGTCATTTTGGTTTGCATTTCTCTGATGACTAAAGACGTTGAGCATTTCTTTAAGTGTTTCTCAGCCATTAGAAATTCCTCTGTTGAGAATTCTCTTTTTAATTCTGAGCCCCATTTCTCAATTGGGTTATTTGGTTTTTTTATGTTTAATTTCTTGATTTTTTTAAAATATATTTTGGATATTAGCACGTTCTCAGATGTAGGGTTGGTGAAGATGTTTTCCCCGCCTGTAGGCTGTCACTTTGTTCTGTTGACAGTGTCTCCTGTCTAACAGAAAGAGGCTTTAAACTTCTTAATCTGAAGAGGGACCACTGGAAGGACCCAATCATTGAAGAACCAATGAAAACTTCCCACACACTTTTGTTGGTTAAGGGAAGGAATTATTGAAAAGCTTCTGATAAGAACACATCGGCAGCTGTCTACTGCTCCAATAGGATTAGAGTTGATTTTGATGTCCAAACAACTCTGGAGCCTAGGCCATCTCTGAACAGGCACTAGAGCTGACAGGGTATCCTGTCTCTTCTGTTCTCCCACTCCGTCCACCTCTTTCTCCTTTTCTCTCTTTCTTCCTCCTCTATTTCTCCCCTCCCTCTCCTTCTTCCTCTCTTCTGTTGCATTTGTCTCATTCCCTCATAGCCCACTCTTTCTTATTTAACAGCAATCTCTTCTCTTAATGCACTATAGGGTCCAATGATAACTAAGAAAGTCGTGTAGGTGAGGCCTCGCCCATCACTTGCCAAACCTGATATTATTTTAATGAAAAATTATTATTACAAAAGTACAAATGTTTGACTTGAATTAACTATATGGCAAGCATTGTGCTAAATACTGTCAATCAAAATATGTGTGAGTCACTTATTCTTATGAGGTAAAAAAAAAAGTACTGTGATTTTACTTAGGTGACAGAGAAGGCTACACAAAGATGTGGGAACTCAATTGGGTTTTTCTAAAGAAATGAGAATAAATACATAGATGGTGGAAAGACATAACAATTGGGGATGGAGAGAACAAGAAGGGAGGAAGTTAGGAAGGAAAATGGGAAGGAGGGGAGGAATTTAGGTAGGAAAGGAAAGAGAAGGATGAGAAGAAGGAAGCTATGGAATGAAGGGACGAAAAGTGGATAACTGAGGAAGGAATGGAGAAAAACTGGAGGGAAGGAAGAAAGATAGGGGTTAATTATGATCACAGGCATACAGCACAAGGATCATCCATTATCTGATGAACGTGAATATTATTTGAATATTTGCATTTCAGATTCTTGCCAAAGAGCATAATATTAAATGTCTCCTCTCTGATCCTTCTAGAACTTTCAAAGATTAGAAATCATTTTCCCTGGAGAACTGCCTAAAGGATATGTACTCCAACCCTTCGTTAAGATCAATAGTTCTTAATAATTGGGGAGAGTTCAGAAGTGCCTTTATAAATCTTACAAAAATTTGGATCCTTCTCCTAAAAATATAGATGAACAAAGAATTCTGGATAAGCAACAAACAACTTCCTTGGCTCCATTATGGATTCTCTAGGGGACCATTATCTCTGAATGGGACATCTGATGAGTGCTCTTGAACATCCCTGGGCTTGTCTCCAGGACACCTTTGATATGTTTTTCTTCAAAGAGCCAACTTTTGACACCTTTTGTGTGGGTTAAGGTCTGCAAGGAACTATCTTTTTTAACACATCTGGGTCTGGTGGGTTGTTATCAGCAGGAGGGTTTCCTCACCTATGTCTGAACATGAAGCTTACGAGGAGGGCGCATCTCCTCCGCCTGCAGACATACATATTCTTTTAAAATAGTGCCCTTTAGGGCACTGAATTTTCTCCTAACCCTGATTTACAAGCCTCACCACCACCAGTCAAAAGGTGATTTGTGCCTGATGCTACAAAATATACACACAAAGCATGCAGTTTCTTCCAGCAGCAGAAAGAGGAAATGCCTGAATCAAGATGAATATCATAAGTTCAAACGACAGGAGAGATGGCTCCGCAGTCAAGAGTGTTCACTGCTGTTGCCCAGGATCCACATTCAGTTCCCAGTACCTACACTCATTGGATGGCCCACCACCACCTCTAACTCCAGTGCCAGAGGATCTGATACTCTCTTCTTGCCTCCATGACCAGCTGCATTCAAGTACACATGCCCACACATAGACATACACATAATGAAAACTAAAATAAACATTAAAAATATTTTTAAATCAAACAATTTAAAGGGGATCAAGATGTGCAAAGTAAACAATTGCTCCATCATTGTCTATAAAAATAATGGAAAACTGCCAATGTGCTTATCTTTAGAGAATAAGATTAATAACTATATGAAAACCTGTTTCCATACAAGCTTCCTAAAATATAAATATGTATAAAAAGGGATCTGGATGGAGTCACTATACAGTAGGGGAGATGATAATC
>NC_140483.1:62669490-62814490 GCF_964271855.1 Acomys minous | reverse complement strand
CTTGCCTTGAACATGAGTTGAGGTGAGAAGTCCCTCCTGAGTTGGGTGGCACCATTGCATGGGCCCTGGGTTATAAGAGAGAAAACAGAGCAAGCAAGAACAAGCAAGGAAGGACCCATGAGCACGTGTTCTCGCGCTGCTCGTCACTGTGGGAGTGATGCGCCACATCCTCATCTTCGCTTCCCACAATAGTGGACTAAAACTTAGAAGTAAGCCAAATAAACCTCTTCTTCCTTATGTTCCTTTTTGTCGGGGTACTCGTCACAACAGAAAGGAAACGGAGATCTTGCTAATTGATTTGCTGGCATTGTGAAAAACCCCTGAGAGAAATCATAAAGCGGAAGAGGCGGGCTTAGCTCCTACTCTCAGAGACTCCGTCCGTGGCCAGCTACTCTAGTTACCATCAGTACAGAGTTGGGGCGTTCCATCCTGGAGACGCACGCAACATGGAAAACTGCTCACGTCCTCATGGCCAGGAAGCAAAGAGGAGAAAAAGAGCAAGAAGCCAGAGTTCATCCACGCCATTCCAGGACACACCCCCGCTGACCTAAGCTCTTCCCATAAAATCAGTTTCCATCTCCAGGAGACTTGACCACCTTCCAATAGGGCCATCAGCTGGGGGCCAAGCTTTCAACACATGAGCTTGTGGGACCCAGTCCAGATCTTATCTACAGCAGCTGTCACCAAATCTATATTACTGACTTTGAGCCAGTAACAAATAATACTAAGTCAGGGATTCATCTGGGGAAAAATACTGAGGCGTGAGTTAACCTTGTGTGCAGACATTTATTAAAAAGTATTTGTTTAAGCGGGGCAGGAAGATGACTGAGTGGGTAAAAGTGCTTGCAGTGTAAATCTGAAGATCTGAAGACCTTAGGTTAATCCCTACAATCCGCCTTTAAAATGCCATACAGAATACATCACGTCATGGTCCCAGCGCTCCCACAGAGAGATGGGCAGCACAGACAGGAGGCTCAGCTGAGGTTATAGGCCAGCTAGGCATGAGTATACCACTTTAGCAGAAACAAGAGAGGCCTCGACTCAACAAGACAGGAGGTGGGAACTGCCTCCCAGGCAGCTGTCCTCCGACCTCCACATGCATACCGTGTGTGCAAATTTAATTAAAGTGTCAGTTCTATTTGTTTGAAAGCATCTGAGTTGTTCACCAACTAAAGTTGATAAGTGCATATTTGGAAGTACTTCTAATTTTTTACAAAACTTAGGAGCTCCAGCAGTTTCATGATTTCCAAAAAGAGGAAATAGGAAATCGTTTCTCTATTTCAATAGCATATACCAACATGTCTTTTAGACAGACTCGTCTACTGCTGCTATAAAATTCAAAATGAAACAACTTGTGGTTGACACTTCTCTAACACAGGGAACTCAACAGCAACCTGAGTGTTGCCGAGTATCGTGGCTTCTGGCCACCAGCTTCCCGGTGACGACCTGAGTTCATCAGAGCTCCCTAGAACCCAGCAATCATCATCCTTTCCCTTTTTTGCATCTTAGCACTGTCTCCCTTACATCTTCCTGCACGCTGTCTATCCCCATATGTCTCTTACCCTACATCACGGCTCTTTACATTATTTTCTAGTCTCTGTTTGGTTACTCTGCTGAAATTGTATGCATAATTATGTGAGGTTGCTATGGAGATTCTACACAATCTGTCCTGAGGAAAATCCATTGTGTCTGCAATAATTCGCATGCATGACTCAGGAATCTTCTTTCAGCTTTTTGAATGCGTGTACCTATCTGTTTTCTGGGCTAATAACCAGCTACATATATTTGAATAGCTATGAGGGGAAGCCACTTCATAATAATGTAACGAAAAAATGACTGAATTCTATGCTAAGGTGAAACATTTTGTGATGGTCAGTTTACCTTCTCAGAATTTACGAAGAACTGCTTGAAGCCCTTATTTTCTTTTTAATTATGTAGACAGAGAAGTGTCTCTGTGTGCACATGAATGTGACTGTAGTTTCCCTCGGAGGCCAGAAGAGGGCATCCAGATACTTTTAGAGCAAGAGTTACAGGCAGTTCTGAGCCAACATGGAAGCTGGGAGCCATATGAGGCCCGAGAACACAAGTGCTCCTAACAACTGAGCCATCCCCAGCCTTGACTTACAAAGAACTTCTTACAGGACAGTTTTTAAAAAGATGACAACTGAACTCTTGTCTTCATCCCTAGAAAAAAGACTAGAAAGTACAAACTTGCTAACTATACGAGGTGTGGATAGTAGGCCGTAATTTATGTCATTTGATTTACATTGAGTATGTTGTAAGTTACAATTTGAAAATGTAACTAACTTTGGAGTGTATAATCTGAATCTGATGACATGACCATTCCTTAGTAAAGTTAAAGGGAATGTTTTAGTGTAGATATGAGAGAAAAAACAGCCAGAGGTATCTGGGAGAATCCAACACAGAAAGAGAAAATAGTAGACTGAACTTGGCCATAGAGAATCAGGAACAGAGCAAAAGGGTGGGCATAGAGAGGAGAGGAGTGCCAGAGAAAGTACAAATGAGAGGAGGGAGGGAGGGAGGGAGGGAGGGAGGGAGGGAGGGAGGGAGAGACTGAGAGAAAAACAGCAGGGTTATAAGGAGACTGAGTGGTTGGTGGGCGGGAAGCCCATGAGCTGGGGGAGTTTAGGGCAAGGGAGGCAGGGACAAGAGCTAGGACGCTAACATGGACTTTGAAATGCGTAACAGAGACTTGGGATACTGAGGGAGCCTGGAGGTCAGTGTGTGCTTTCATATGCTCATATGGCAGACAGCCATTCATCCCTTCTTCCAGTGATAAGGGAAATGGCTCTTTTTGGTGAAGGGGAAAACAGCTTCCCAAGCCCTGCTGGCTTTTGCCTAACTGCCAGAATTTGGGCAAACTTTCCTGATGTGGAGACTACGTTAAACTTCTGTATAAATGTAAAGGCAGATATAGCAAGTCTTTTCATTGTCCCCATATAGCCTTGTCTGTTGAGTGGTGGGACCTGAGACTTAGGTGGATGACAGGGATTCAGATTCAAAGACTGGGACCAACCAACAGAGACCTCGACTCTCTCTTATTCTCAATTGATGTCTTTGCCAGCACAGAATGGGGACCAATGTGACCAAGCCCACCAGTCATCATTAAACAACTGGCCGTGGAATTTCTTTGAGCCAAAGCTGACTCTACGATTGAGTGATTTGGAGGGAGAGAAATATTCCTGATTTAGAGCTTCAGTTGGATACCTGATGTGACCCCTGACCCCTGTGCATACAAATACATGCATATTGACTATGTCATATGTCAAATGTAACTTTAGGGAGTACATTAAAGTTGTACGTAAAATTGTAGGTAGATACTGCAACTTTAAAACTTATTAGTAAAATAATAATAGTGATTATTTAATGTAATCAATGTTGAGTTTTTAATTCATATATTCAAGAAAAACATGTTTCCTTTCTGAACTTATTATAAAAACAATTTTATTTGTCTATATTCTAAATATTGAAATACAAATATGCATGTATATATATACACATGTACATGTATGTATACATACAATTTTAGCACCACTCCATGTGCAAAACCTACTCCTAGTAGTTAAAATCATTAAAACACACACACACATACACATGTATGCACACATACACACAGAGAGACACATATATTACAAACAACATAGTCTAGCAGTAATTTGGCAAACAGTAGCATCTGGTATAATAAATTTGTGTCATATGTTTGAATTTTCTGCTTTTATCTTTAGAATTAGTAAATTATTTTAAGTTCTGAACTACAAGCTTAAGGAGTACATGGAAGGAAGGACAAAAATCAAGGAACAGAGAGAAACAAAAATTGGTTAAACAAACAAACAAACAAACAAAACCTGTGAAAAAGACCAGAGTAAGGCAAGGTTTACAAAACCCAGGGAAATCTGGGAAGTGTGATGTGAAGTCTGGGTTTCCAGGCAGACAGAGAGCAAGGTTGGAGCTGACTTACTGCCCAAAGCAAAGGATGGACCTGGAACAGAAGCTGAGGGGCAAACAGAAGCAGCTACCCACCGAGCGCCTGCACTGCCTCCACGCTGACTAGCAAGGCCAGTGATCTCTGTGCTGAAATGAAGAGGATGCTGAGTCTGAGATAAGTGGGGGATCCCCAGGGAGCCCAGCGAGCTGCATTATATTCATCCAAGTCTCAGCAGCAAATCCCACCCAGGGCAAAGAGGGGATCGCAGAGGCCCCGAGGCAGCTTTGTTCAGTCTCCGGGGAGCAGAACGAGTTACTGCACCCCCATAGGAAAAGCAGACAAACCTGCTGGGTTCTGATTAAGGGTATTTCAAGAGTTTTTTTCTTCCCCCCAAATCAAAGCAAATAGCTGTATTTATGTTACAAATCAGGCTTTAGTCCACCTGCCTTCACCCCTAAACAACGCATCTAGACAGAAATGTACGAATATCTAAAACAGAACCTCACAGTCAGCTGGAGTTACAGAAGCTTGCTAGGAAAAGCTCCTCAGGGGAACTGAGATGGTGGCTCGGTCTACAAAGTGCCTGTCACACAAGCATGAGGACCTGAGTTTGGCTCCTTAGTTCCCATTTTTTAAAAGGCACTACGGCATCGTCCACCAGCAGCCCCGTTGCTGGGGAAGCAGACATGGGTGCATCCGCGGAGCTCCCTGGCCAGCTGCGCAGCCTAATCAGAGCTCCAAGTTCAGTGAGCCCATTCCTCAACAAGCAAGATGGAGAACAGCAGAGAAAGCCACATGACAGCAGCCTCTGGCTTCTGTGCATGCACAGACATGTACACATGCAGGCATATGTGCACAGGCGCACACACAGGAAAGAGAGGTCGACAGAGAGAAAAACTGACTGCCCCTTAGATATATGTTTTGGGTAAAAGCAGTGAATCTTTAATTCTGCTAGCCAGTTCATAATCTAGTCTTTGTTTACTAGTATTTTTATTTTCTTGTAATTATTCTATGCTTAGGATCAATTCTAGTGCAAGATGTACCCTGGGGTTCCGTGCCCCACAACCATGCTGAAGCACTACAGCAAAGCACCCTTGGCTCAGACTCAGAAGTCAGGTTGGGAAATTACACTGTCACTGACTAGTTAAATCATCCTACAAGTTCAGCCCATTGCCCCCACCTAAATAAAGTTTTATTGGCACACAGTCACATACATTTGTTGACTTCTTTCCTGTAGCTCTTTTTGTGCTCCCACGGCAGAGCTAAGTAGTGGGAGCAGAGACCATATGGTCCACAAAGCTAAAATATTTGTCAAATCCTTCAGGAATTACATACACTAGAATGTGTCGTCACCGTTGTGGCCGACCAATTACCTCCATCTGCAATAAAAAGGAATCAGTAAGGACAGCAAAGGGCTTCAGGAGGCATTTAATGAGATGGTGTGCTGGTGAGGTCTTCCCACGCTGCGGGCTGCAGTGTGTGCCACAGATGCAGCAGCTCTTGGGATTGATGCCTCTGTTCAAAGACAAATGGCTCCGGCCTTCACATTCATGCCACGCTGGGGCTGAGGGTGCAAAGTCAGCCCAGCAGGAGCAAGGCTCTAGGCTCAGCCCTTAGTACCAAAGAAGAAAGGAAGAAGAAACAGAACCATGGGGGGGGGGGATGGAAGGGAGTCAGAAAAAGGAAGGGATGGAGGGAGGGAGGGAGGGGACGGGTGTTGGTTATTTTATACAACTTCACTCGATTTGAGTTTACTCAATATTTTTCTCATCATCATATCGAAACTATGTATTTTTGGCCACTTCACAGAAATGATGTAATGACAGTACAACAAGCCAGGGAGATTATGAGGAAAGTATGTCTTACTGTTTGCTTTATCAGACTGAAACATCAGAAGCTTGGAGATAACCTAGCTCTAACACACACACACACACACACACACACACACACACACAGGGAGAGAGGGGGAGAAAGATCCCAACAACTGTTGCAAATACATTAACATGATTTTCAACTACTTACTATTTCAGTTATTAACTACTACCAAAAAAAAAAAAAAGGCATGAATTCTGACTGCCTCTCCAATAGCTGCAGTGTTGGAGGAAGGCTTTTCAGGCTCTTCCTTCTGGCTGGGGAAGCATGCAGCTGAAAGTTGTTTCATGTGTGTCTGAACCCTGAGTGGATGGCAATGTGGTTCATGCCCACAGTGATGAGTCCAGAAATACTGTGCATCACGCCTGACCATGGATGCCTGCCTACCTAGGAGCCAGGCTTATCGCATGATGGGTATATGAGCCAGGTTTATCATATGATAAATTGGGGAAATTTCGCCTATACTCTCACTTTATATTCAGTCCATCTAAGAAAATACATATTAATTTTACATTCTGATGGGAAGATGTGCATGCCACGAAGATGAGAAAATGTTTTCCTGCATCTGGCTAGGGTATAACCAACTTCAAACTGGCAATGACTGAGACCATAAAGACCCCCTTTTATTGACCGATTTGACTTCGATTTATTTTACAGATTTCTATGTTATTTCCATCAATTTTCTTATTAGATAAATATAGCCTGAAAAGACAGCTTCTTTCAATTTGGATAAGCATTTGCTCTAAGATTTAGTTGCCACGGCAAAATGCTTTAATTATTACAGGGCTGAATTGCACCTGCCAGCACCTACAGGCCCTTGTAGGATGTGCCCCGGCAATATTTCTGCACAAACGCCTTGTTCAACAGCATACTCTCATATCACTTATAAGCACCTCCATGTATGACATGATTAAAAGACACACACAAAGAACAGGAGGAAATGAATGGCTCATCTCATGAGCGACACCCTGCAGAGTGGTGAGAAATAGTTAAGCAATCATATTTCTTATTTTTTAAATGGTGATATTCACTTTCTTTTCAGTTCTGTTTGGCTTTTTTTTTTTAGTCACAGCTAACGTTCTACAAAGAGGATCAGAGTGAGAAGTATATTCGAGAACTCTTTTCTTTTTAAATAGCAGTGGTTAGAGAATAATTCATATTTGAATCAAATATTGACAAATAAACATGACTATAAACCTGTTCAGTGCTTCAAACTATGATGTGGCAGATAAGTGCCACTGAACTTCATAGGGAAATACTTCATAAATACTTGCCATTTAAGGTGGATTTATTTTATGTGCCTGTGTGTGTGCAGAGGCCATAGACAAGCAGTGGATCCCCGGAGCTGGAGTTAGGTGGTTGTGAACTGCCCAAATGTGGGCGCTAGGAACAGAACTTTGGTACTCTGCTAGAGCAGGAAGTGTTCTTAACCACTGAGCCATCTCTCTAGCCTGGTTAAATAGTTCCTATTGACTCTTAAATGAGACCTTGAGGGGGCTTTATACCTCCTGAGTGTAGGCGATGCTTTGCTTTGAGAGAACCATCTGGTACTGTCTCCGGAGTTCTAATGTGCACATTTGCATCGGTCCATTTTCTCATTCCTGTGATAAATGTATTACAAGAAGAGCTTAAGGGGCTGGAGAGACGACTCAGTGGTTAAGTGTGCGCTTGCTGCTTTTGCAGAAGAACCAGATTCAGCGCCCGGCATCTTGGCTTCCAACCTTCTGTAACTGCAGTTCCAGAACATCTGGCGCCCTCTTCTGGCCTTCGTGGGCACTGCATGCATCTGTTCACCGACATAAAGGCAGGCTAGACACTAATACACACAAAATAATTTGTATAGTGAGAAATTACTATGGGTTTGAGGCCAGCCTGAGCTACACTGTGAAACCACACCTCACAACGACCTCTACTACAACAAACAAAAAAATGTTAAGAAAAGGAACTAGGTATGAAAACCCCGGGCTGTGATGCAGATCCCAAAGTTTTGAAAGACTAGCTCTGTCCTCAACAGCCTTCTCTGCATGGCAGGAAGTGTAAGCAATGCTCAGTGTTCAGAACCGAGAGGAGAGGGGAGAGAGAGCAGCCAGTGTTCCTAATGTTCCACTGGCTAGCCCACAGGACCTGAGGCTGTTGGAAACAAGAAGGGCTGCTCAAACCTCCCATTAAGTCTCTGGTGCTTCGACCCTGCTCCCCCCCCACCCAGCCCCTGCCTTCCCGCCCCACCCACCCCCCACCCCACCCCCACACCCCCACTAAGCTCGCAAACACAAGGCCAGGCGGAAGTGTGGAAGAAGGAGAAGTCAGTTCCCATGAAAAGAAAACAATCTTCAAAAGAAACAAAAGTCGGCCAGAGAGATGGCTCAGCCTTAAAGGCTCAGACTCTAAACCAAAAAAGACAGCGGCAGCCCAGCCCCCCCCCATCACCATGTACCCCAGATCAGTCTCCCCCACCGCCGCCACCACCACGCACGCCAGATCAACGGCGCTTTGCACACAGGGCTTCAGGTCCCTCGAGTGGCTTAAACAGAACTCAAATGCTTTCTTTTGGTTTATTTTTGAATGGGAAATGAGATTTCTAAAGGCTGAGAATGGACTAGAGAGAGGTCTAGTGTCTGTGTCTTTCTTCAGTTTATTGTACACAGCCACTAGAGAGACGGGCTCCGTGGTTAAAAGCACTTACTGCTCCTACAGAGGCCCCGGCTTCAGCAGCCAGCACCCAGAGAGTGGTTCCAAACCACCTGGAGGTCCAGCTCCAGGGGAACCCACTTCCTGGTCACCGTGGAAACCAGGCACAGTACGGTGCACATACATACATACAGGCAAGCATTCACATACACACAAATAAATGAATCTTTTACAAATAAACGGCGTGTAAAAGGTTAAGAAATGGCTCAGGAGGTAAAGGTACCTGCCACCAAGGCTGATGACCTGAGTTCAAGACCTGGGACCCACATGACAGATGGAAAGAACTGAGCCCACCAAATCGTCCTCTGATCTCCACAAGGGTGCCATGTAATATGTACTCTTACCTCATACATCACACACATACACAATAACACCACCAGAGGGTTGCTTTTTTTTTTTTTAAATAAAACATTTGTTGAAACATATTCCTATTCAGTCTGCCTTAGCAGAGGCAGGTTAGTTGGGTCAAACACAGCCTGCCCAGTGGTGTCATTGCTTCGAACCTTTAAACAGACAATGCTTTGAATGTCATCTGGGAGATCGGAGGACACCCAGATCCACTTCAGGCTTAACTGCTACACTTTGTGAGAGCTCCGCAGACTTTGATGAGATTTCAAATCCTATTAGTCTGGAAGACCGGGAGACCATAGGTGGCTAATGTTCCATTCACAAGAAGAAAGAGCTGCTTAGCATCCTTAAAGGGCACTGATTCCTGATAGTCCCTTCCCCAAACAGAACAGGGCTCCAAGGAGGAACCATGGCCAGAGAAAGCTTGGGAAAGGAAGGATAGAAAAGGTGAGGCTGCATTTAGTGCCGCAATAGAACTCTATATATTGTTAACAACTTCAACCTAAAGCCAAAGGGTACAGGCTTCGTGGATGCATGTGTAGGGAACAGGAAAGACGCGCTTCTCCACGCACACGTTCTGTTGCCGAAAACTGGGGACTGTACTGCGCCTTTGATTGATGCCAAGAAGGTGCCTCCAGATACACGGGCTAAATGAAGGTTACGTGGAAAAGGCTTTTCATCTGAGTGATGAATTGCCAGATTCCATTACGCCTAATGAGACTCATCAATGCATAGCTAGACTCTGGGAAATAATAAGACCCCTTTCAAAGCAGAGTATAAACAAATGAGAAGAATTAATAATAAAAACCCTATTAATGCGTGTGCAATTTCAGGGAGTTAATGAAGTCACTTTTAAAAGTTGGGCTAATGTAATTTTGGCATTTTCTTTAAAATGCCTGATCATCAAAATGGGTTTTTTTTTTTGGTTTCACCTCGCCTCCCTCCTTCAAATAAATCCTACGTAAGACTTAAAGATTGCATTTCTTCTGCTCAATTTTTTTTTCACTTGGAAGTTGTGGTGTTTGACAAAGAGGGTGTTTCCGGTCTAGCAATATATGAGATGCTTACCGGCCTCTAAGTAACAGAGATTCACTCCTGTGAAGTGTCCAGCTCAGAATGTGTCTCTAGACCACAGGGATAGTGGCGCTCAGCCACCCACTCAGTGAAACATAAATCGTTTGCTTCTCCATATAAAGTCTCCACAAGAGGAGCTGGGCAATGGCTTGGCCAGTAAAGTGTTTGCCTCGTAGCCATGAGGACCTGACTTTAATCTGAAAACCCATGCCCAAAGCTGGGCATGGTGCCGTGCACTTGTGATTCCAGCACCAGAGAGAGAGGGAGATCCCCTGGGCTCACTGGCCAACCGAGCTAGCCTAGCCTAATCAGTGAGGAACAGGCCAATGAGAGACCCTGTCTCAAGAACCATGCAGGCTGTTGTCTGAGGCTTCCAAATGCATGTGCACATGCACACAAATGCACGCGCGCGCGCGCACACACACACACACACACACACACACACACACACACACAAGTTTTTAAAAGTCTTACCATGTTTTTTTCAAATGAGCAAATTGTTTTTTCAAGTCTATTAGAGTTTGGGAGGCTAGAGGGACCAGTGGCTGCAGGGAAAAGCATGCAGCGCGCTCTTCCCTGTTCTCTGCCCTAAGCTGTCAGCCTACAGAGAACTATCCAGAACCTAAGCATAGCAAATGTTCTAAGTAACAAAACATGGATTTAGTCTAAGCTCCTCCCCCACCCTCCATTTTAATAATACAGTTAGCGAGGGTTATTTGCATACATTCAGAGATTAATGATGTGGCTAGAGAGGTGGCTCAGACTCTAGTGGCACTTGCAACTCTTGCAGAGGACCCAGGTTCGGTTTCCAGAACTCAGCGAGTCCTAGTTCCAGGGGACTTGACATCTCCTAGTCTCTGTTGGCACTAGTCAGGCATACAGTGCACATACATGCATGTGGGCAAACATCCATACACATAAAAACAGACACATCTTTTTGTTTGGCTGTTTTGTTTTGTTCTGTTTTTTGAGACAGGGTCTCTCTGTGTAGCCTTGGCTGTCCTGGACTCACTTTGTAGACCAGGCTGGCCTCGAACTCACAGCGATCCGCCTGCCTCTGCCTCCCGAGTGCTGGGATTAAAGGTGTGCACCACCAACTAAATGTTAAGATCTAGTGAAGGAATGGAAATGTAAGTAGAGAGAAAAGAGTATCTTGTGACAAACACACACACACACACATAATGAATACAGACTTCACCAGTAGTTGTAAGTTACAGACACTTAACTTTATGGTTTTATCATTACCACTCACTGTAGTAGCAGCAGCAGAATGGGGGTGCTCTGTCGTTCCACTGTGACTTCTGGGGCTCAAACTCAGGCCTCAACCACCAAGCACTTTTACCCACTGAGCCATCCTGCCAGCCAATCTTACGAAAAGACTCTCAGAGCTCACAGCATCAGCAGCTTCAACTTCTTAGCTCCCATCTGCCAAGCTTAGCATTCAATTGCTCCTTCTGCCATAGGGAGGTCACAGGCAGGTGTGGGGATGAGGAGCAGTGGGCGTAATGAACCAGGCTTCTGTCCCTCAGACTTGGACAGCAGCCAGCAGCGGCAGCCCATTCCCTAGCCAGAGAAAAACGGCACCTGCCACCTAGGAAATTAATTATACACAAGGAAATCTCCCCGCGTTCTGTCTCGCCCCATTTCTGAACATCTTAATTGCGGGGCCTAAGCTTATTAAGTATGGTTCAACCACCGTCAGAAGATTGGCCAGTATTAAGTTTAAAACCTATCTGGTCTTCATCCTTCCTGACAGGAGTCTACATGGATATTTTTCCAGAGAAGTTCAATCCAGAATGATTGTAGAGCGGTGATTTGTTAAGCAGCTTATCTGCCAATGCGGATGCGAGCAATTTGTTTCTAATTATTTCATTAAACAAGCTTTATAAGAAATCCTAATGGTAAAGTAACTTAGGCCATGGGAAATAAATCCCGGTGTTCTCAATATCCAGATGACGCAGCCATGCCGTTAAGAGCCGTCTCGTCAATAATGGGGGGAGGTGGGGGGAGGCGTCCACGGATAATAACAGAAGTCTATTACCATAATGTGCCACCGGTGCCTGCTGCAAAAGAGGTTTTCACATAACCTTCGGTGAATGTGCGGCCAGGCTGCTTGCTGTACTTCTGCATTGGTCAAAAAGCATTATTTCACACTCCGCTGCTCTAAAAGATGAATTAATAAAGCTCGCCTGCAGTGCCTGTGGATTCCCGATGCACAACGTTCTCAGTTCAAAATGGAACGACCTCTCAGTTTTGCCTTTCTGTGTCCTTTGAGTCTTCCTACGCGATGGGGATGGGGGAATGGTGAATGATTTTTCATGCCCCCCCCTCCCCGCCTTGAACTCCAGATGTGTGTAAACTGGATTCCACCCAGGGCTGGGGAAGGAGCTCAAGGATGAAGATGGTTTCAGCCTTTTACTACATCTGGAGCCAAGAAAGTTGGTGGGATTTGTTTGCTGGATATTTGGGGGACATATGCAGAAAGGTGGGAAGATGTACACACATCTGAAACTTCATATACCAAACAACCAGAACCGTTAGGAAGGTGAGGTGGGGGGTTCTGAATGGGTTCCAGTGTATGCGCTTCCCAGAGTGACCAAGCATCCTATTTGCAGCAAAGGAAACAAAAATTAAAACAGAAGAGTTAAGGCTCAATAACTAAAATTTGTAGTATATTGAGTAATCTGGAAACTAATCTATCGCCTATGGTATAGTTAACCAAAGATCTCAAGCAACCGGTAATTTTTTTTTCTGCAATCTACCCTTAGGGAAAAGAATCACATCTTAAGAAGATCATCTGTGTGAGGAACTTGAGGGACTCAAGAGGCAGTGTCAATGGTGCTCTGGGTGTGGCCCCATCTTTGCCTTTGAGGGAAGCTGAGAGAAGTGCAGCTGATCAGAATCTCACTTCCCTGGGAACACAATCCGGGATCTGGGTTTTAACAAGGCTCCCAGTTAATGTTTAAGGACTTGTAAGTCCCAGAAGCTCTAGTTCTGAAAACTGACTCCAAGTGTCACCATGACTCTCAAATGACAAAGATACATGGATTGGCCTTGTGTTCTCCATTTATAAAACACACACACACACACACACACACACACACACACAGCCACATGGAGCTTGGGAGGTAGCTCCATTAAGTGTTCACCCACGCAAGTGCGGACACTGGAGTTCAGACCTCCAGAACACATGTGAAAAGCTGGATGCGGCTGCAGCACTGCAAAGCCAGCCGTGAAGACCGGGGATGAGCAGCGTCCTGGGGTCTGCAAGCTAAGCAGCCTGGCTGAATGAGCGAGCTCCAGACGCAGCGAGATGGTGTCTCAAGAAATAAGATGGGGAGTGGTTGAAGAATACATTCAAATCAACCTCTGGCCTCCTCACACATGCATTTGTGTACATGTGTGCACACAAGAACAGATACAACACCCACCCACCCACATACACACTAGATAAATACAGAAAGATGAACGTTTTACATATTTGGCAATGAAAAACAATAAACAAAGTTAATAGACATGCTGTCATCCCATTCCTATTACCCCAACAAATTATGGGAAATGATAATAGAACACAACACAATAAATAAAACAGTGGAAAGTTTTAGTTTTAGGCACATCTGAGAAGACACAATCCTGTAACTATTTGTTTGAGCCCTCAGACTGTGCTCAGTTGTTGGCAGGAAAAACACAACCAGATCTCAAAACTAGCACAACAAAGCATGACACAATCATACGGTGATATACAACATCACCGATATTGGCAACAGACATCACCAATCAATCATGAGCCTTTCTTCTCCTGGCCTCTCCGTGCCTAGCCAATGATAGACATTACCTATTAATCAGGCTACTTTCTTCTCCGCTACTCACTGCAACTGAGATCACTAATCAATCATAATACTTTCTTCTTCTCCCTCCCAAGCTGCCAGCTAGAATCCATTTCAATGGCCTATTATAGGCTGCAGGGGCCCGTGCACTCCAGTTAGTACTTTAGCGATCTTTCTAGAACTCCTATTTTTAAAATTGCAGACATGATAAGACGAAGAGGGGATGCTAAAGAATGGACAACTTTGAGTTCATATTGTGTAAGCAAACCACATGTAAGGTACTTAACACTCCCGAAGACGACTTTCTACATAAAGACATATGCCCCTCGGTCCCACAAACTGGCCAATGGAGATTGAGATTAAGTTTTAGGACTACAGGACATCAGAGGTATGGGGACTCATCTAGAAGATTTAGCTGGACTTCACAAAGGAAAAAGGCCGCAATGACCCAATTACATATGTAACTTAGGCAGAGCCCACCAGCAAATGATTCTATTTAAGCAGTGTTCTGCCATGCTGTTTTCTTCTCGCTCCTCCCCATACCTCTATATTTCTAGGAGCAATGAGCTCTTGGGTGTCCAAGAGGTACTCAGATTTAACACACTCTAAATTAAACTCTCGATCTGCATTACAAAATGATTCGCAACTAATCCCATCTTCTATTTGTTCTCTACCTATGAGAACATTTCCCACTGAAACGGAGAATCACAACAGCATCAACGCTCTCCCTGCACAGCGTGGGGATCATCCATCACCCTATAACTGCCCTAGTAACACACTAGTCAAAAATACCGCCATCCTCTTTGTAGATTTCTACCAGTTTATTTTAACTAGGCTCCACACACACAGTGCCTCACTTCTCAGTCAGTTCACCTGCCCACAAACAGAATGTTTCCCCCTAATCAGAATTCTGTCACTCACTTCCACTTAAAACCATTCAGTACTTTCCTGTTGGTTTTCCCAAGACCCTCAAGCACCTATACAATCCTCCCTCTTCTAGATCTCTGTAGCCACCCCATTCCTCCCAAACTCTACTCGTCGCTCTGCAATCTGCTCAATTACTCTGATAGTGGGGCCTCTGCACAGAACCTTTCTTTTTCTAGGTTAAGGTTCCATCTCCCACTTTGTGGATCCTGACAAGGAAAGCTCCATAGATTCCCTGTGGCTTGTGCTCACAGGCAACTATTTTTCCCTTAGGAGAGGTGTACCCAGTTATAAGTAACCCTTCATCAGAGCATCACTTCCTTCTTGTCTGCCTCTTGGGATACTCCTTGGTATATCTCTATCAAGTCCTTAATATTGAAGTAGCCTGTTTTTGCCCCAACCTACACCGGCATCTACCCACACCTTCCCTGGGGTGGCATAAACATCTGCCCTTCTCATAAAGTCCCAACAATAATCCAAAGTAGGATTCTACCAAAGTGCATCCTTGAAAAACAACACATTGGTTTTGGGATTACTTATAGAACATGGAAAGGAACATGGGTGACCGGAAAGCAATCAAACCATCAGAAAACCTTCACACAGCATGGATGATGGCTTCCCATGGCTGCAAAGAGGATGTCCCCTTAGACTAGTTCTCCCCAGCCTATAAACTCCAGCCTTTCAGAAGATCCCCCAAGGCCATATGCAATTACGGGAAAATGCATACAAATGGTTGGAGGAATGGCTTGATTCTCAGTTGAGGATCCAATGGTGTTCTCCACCCCTCCTTCTCTGGGAGAACTTCAGCAGTCAATAATTGTTGCTTGTTTGTATGTCATATATACACACAAGTCCATATAGGGTATCTTTCAAGACCAAAATGGGAAACACTGTTTCCAGTGGCTTCTGATTGATAGTTGGAGACTATTTTCTCCTCTGGAGATGGCCAGCATAGCAGCCAGTGATCCCCACCTCCTTAGCTATCCTGGATGACATCACTATGATGTGTATACCAGAGAGATAGCAAGCCACAAACATACAGGCTCCAGGGATAAGAACTGAGCCTTGGAGCTTCTCAATAAAGAACCAGGTTCTGAACAGAGAACTGAGCCTGCAGCCTCCCTATCAGAAAGCCAGTCTCTCTAATGAGGTAATTACCAAGGCTCACCTCAGAGCTGTTCTCATGGTCCCACATTCAAACCAACCAGCTCTTTCTGTAAGCTAAACTCATGGATGTTATATCAGAGATAGGGATGTGTGGAACAGAGCTTCCTGGGGGAGAAATTAGACATCATGCTTATTTTATTGGAGATTTAAGTGGAAACCATTGAGCCATGAAGCAATAAAGTCAGCTTGACCTTGTCCAAATCCTACGCCCAGCAGCACTTTTGAGATCTGCTTGGTTCTGCCTATTCGTTCCAAGTTGTTTGAACTTCAGTTGAGCACAGGAAAGCTTTCAGTTATCAAAAATGTGCTTAGCCATGCACATTATTTCACGTTCATCTGCACCTGCCTAGCAGACACCACCAGAGGCCCTAGAAATATTCAGAGAAGCACTGAGGTGTGAGCAATAGTTAATAAAAAATTCCTGCAGTTTTTAATTACAAATAAAAGCAAGCCTACTTCAACTCTATAAACTGGCTCTGGGACACCCAGGGAACTGCTGCTGTTTATAATCACACATAAATTATGTTCATCTTTCTCACTGAGTTAGTACACCATTGCAGGCATACACACACACACACACACACACACACACACACACACACACACACACACACTTGGGCACACACACACATACACACACGTATAATGAAAATAAAAACAAGTTCAAACAATTACTTCTACTATGTCTTCTGAGAGTTCTATGTAACCAGACTGAAAAATGAATAGAATTAATAAATAACAACTTCATCCATCTGGCCACAAGGGTCTATTGCTGTGAGCCATCTAATCTATGAAGTAAAGCCCAAAGGCAACAAGCAACCAAAAGGAAGGAAGAAACAAACTGAAGGCCAGGGAATGGTTTGTCTAAAATGGGCTTGCCTTGCAATTCTGAGAACCTGAATGTGAATACTCCGGGTCCATAGGAAAAGTTGGCTGCAGTGGCCTTCTGCGTAATCCCAGCAAAGGGAAGGAGATGGAGACAGGAAGACCCCCAGAAAACTCATTGGCGAGGTAGCAACAAACAGTAATGCTTCTTTGTAGAAATTTCACATATCACTTTATTAGATAAACCTCAAAATCAAAACAAAATGAAATGATCTGAGGAGAAAGACATCTCAGTTCATCAAAGAAGTCATCAATAGTATGTGTGTTGGGTGTGTATGCACACCTATATGTGAATATGTGCACAAGTGTGCAATGCCCACAGAGGCCAGAGGACTCCAGGTCCCTGGAGCAGGAACCTGGACAGCTGTGAGCCACTTGACATGGGTCCTTTACAAGCAAAGCATGTGCTCTTAACTGCTAAGCCACACACACTGCCCCCTCCCCCCCCCCACCCCAACCCCATCCCCACCCCCAGCCAGCACCAGGGATCCAAATTCTGAGTCATTGTGAAAATGCATAACCCAAGGTCTGGCAAACCTCAGAGAGCAGGAATACTTTAAAGGCAGATCTTAAAATAATAAAATTGAATGCTTCTGTCATTCCCACTGTGATATAAAACAAAAATACTTAGCAGTACGTTCCTCAGAGCTACGAAGTAAAACTGCGCCTGGGCTCCTGGTGGTTTGGCTGCTAACCTTGGTCATTTCTTGTCTTGTAGCAGAATCACCCTGATCTCTGCCACCACCTTTTGGGGGTGGGGTGGGGGTGAATTCCCGTGCAGACCTGAGTCCAAATTACCCCCTTTCACAAGGATGAACTAGGGTCCCATTTTGAGAAGCCACAGGAGTCTTGGTTTCGTTTCTGTGATAAAATGCTCTGACAAACGATGGAAAGAAGAAATAGTTTTAATTCACGGAGTGAGGTAACAGCCCGTCACGCTGGGGAAGCCCAGGAAGCAGGGGCTTGAGGCAGCTGGTCATATCATAGCCATAGTCTGAAGAGGGCGGGAATGCATGCTCCTTTGATCAGACGATTTCCTCCCTACTGTAACTATCCAGGATCTGCTGCCCTAGGAACAGTCTCACCCACAATCAAGACAAAACAATGAGTGTAACAACAATACTTCCCCATAGGCATGCCCTGCAGCCCATCCCTCTGATGATTATGGAATCTCAAGGTGTCACTTAACTCTAGCCATCACAAGGGGGTTGGGTGCCAGAGGATCAAGGTTTATGGAACACGGCTGAATCCAAAGCATGTGTGTGCATGCAAGTGGAGGCCAGCGGTCAACAGCAGGACATCAGGTGTCTTCTTCAATTGCTGTCCAGCACATGTTTTGAGACAGGGCCTCCAGCATACCCCAGAGCTCACCAATTCAGCCAAAGTGGCTGACCAGGAAGCTCCAGGGCTCCTCGTGACTCTGCCCCTGCAGCGCAGGCATTACAGGGGCGCTCCTCTGCACACAGCCTTTTTCTGGTCAGTTCTGGGGGCCACAACTCAAGCCCTCATACTTGTGTAGGAAACACTTTACCAACCCTGATAAATCCCCAGGCCGCAGCACTGAAAGTCATCAATGTGGGGTTTTTATTATCACAAGTGCTAGATTTCTGCCAAGTATTCTACGGGTGTCTTCCTGGTAAGCTTGAGCTTGCCTCACAGAATTCCTGGCTGTGATGTGAGGGGAGAAGCAACAGCATTCCTTTCCCTGGGGAATCAGGCCTCTCTCTGCTCTTACATTACAGCCCAGTGGCAGAATGTCTTCCAGAAAGACACCAGTATGTATTTGTCCGTCTTCGTAGTGAGCACCTCCCTTGCGCTAGACAGGCAGAGTCAGCATCCTGACCAAAGTTGTACTCTATGGGCTGATACCAAGAAGATGCCTTTTCCTAGCGTGGAAGAACTCTCCCAAAGACTGTCGCATCACACCCTCACGGCACTGATACTGTGATGCACCTGCCCGGCTTCCTTTGCCATCTAGCTCATTGCCCAAGACTCCTTTCACAATAATTACATGTAAGATTTATGCATCACAAGGCCAAGGCTATCCAAGGCAGCATTTCACGCAAGTAATATTAAGAACTTCTAATGTAGATAAGAAAATTACTGCAATGCACAGATATATACATTAGAGCAGATCTGGCAACTCTCTTCTAGAAAACTGTCATAATAAATGTAAAGACTGTCCATATTTAAATTGGGGCATGGTGTACTCTGTAACCTACTCAAATATTAGCCAGCAGAAAGAACACTTTGTTACTTAATTCCCCAGAATGCACCAGTTTCTTTTCTTCAACTACATTTTTAGACTGAGCACACCCAGAAGGCCACGGGACTCCGGAGCTGTCAGGGGACGTGAAGGTTAGTGAGAAAGAGCACTCCAAAAGGCAAAGGCACCTTTCACCACTCACTGAAGCTCCACTGAATTACACGGAGAAGGCACCTAATAAAAAAGGCCGTTTTGAAAATGGTCTCAGACACTATTGGATATGTGGCTCCATTCTAAACACAGAAAAGGTCAGTTGAGCGTAAATATGAAAAGATGCCCAAGAAGAAATCACTGAGATTGATTTCTATAGAGCTGGATAAATAACCATAAGGGATAAAGTGATTTTATTATGGGAAGGGAAGGTGTTCGGAGTATTTGAATGTGAGGTATTTGAGAGGCTGTTCTAAATTATCTTAAAGGGGGCTAGGGAGACGACTCAGTGGATACAGTATTTGTCATGCAAGCATGCAAGCCTCAGTGTGGATCCCCGAATCCACAGGCTGTACCCACACCGGCATCACTCGTCCAGGAAGTGGGAGGCAGAACCGGGAGAATCTCTGGAGGCTGGAGGGCTAGTCGAATGAGCACAGAGATGACTGGGACAGCCTGCCTCAAACCAGGCAGAAGCTGAGGACCAACACTGAGGTTGCCCTGTGACATCTCCATGCCTTCTGACTCACACATAAACACACACACACACACACACACACACACACACACACACACACACACACACATACACACCATACTACAGATGTAAACATACACACCATACCACAGATGCACACATACACACCGCGCCATATCACACATGCACACACACACACACACTCACACCATACTACAGATGCAAATGTACACAGCATACCACTGATACACACATACACATCACACTATATCACACATGGTCTCTCTCTCTCTGTCTCTCTCTCTCTGTCTCTCTCTCTCTCTCTGTCTCTCTCTCTGTCTCTCTCTCTCTGTCTCTCTCTCTCTCTCTCTCTCTCTCTCTCTCT
The DNA here is from genome assembly GCF_964271855.1 of Acomys minous. Classification (NCBI taxonomy): domain Eukaryota; kingdom Metazoa; phylum Chordata; class Mammalia; order Rodentia; family Muridae; genus Acomys; species Acomys minous. The sequence continues at coordinate 62,794,480 of NC_140483.1, read as the reverse complement.
CTCTCTCTCTCACACACACACACACACACACACACACACACGCACGCAGGCACACACCATATACAGATGCAAACATATACACCATACTACAGATGCACACACACACACCATACTACACATGCTCACACACACATGTACATACACCCTATACCACAAATGCATACATATACTCCATACCATAACACACACACACACACACACACACACACACACACACACACACACATACCATACTGCAGGTACAAACATACACATTGTACCACAGATGCACACATACACATCATATCACACATGTTCTCTCTCTCTCTCTCTCTCTCTCTCTCTCTCTCTCTCTCTCTCTCTCTCTCTCTCTCTCTCACACACACACACACACACACACACACAAACACACTATGTACACAAACACCACACATATACATATACAATATTACAATATACACCATACCACACACACACATATTACATATACAAACACCACACATATACACACAAAATACACATACCACACATACATACACACCACACACACACACACACACACACACACACACACACACACACTACCACCAGCACAAACATACACTGAAGTATTATTTTGGCAATGGAATTAGGAAATAAATTTGGTTTTCTTGTACCTGGTTGTCCTAAGTCAAAAAGAGGTCAGACCTACTGTGGCCTGCCACAAGCAGTGCTCGACTGTTAGTGATCTGTGTCTGTCAAGGGTCTGCCTTGCCTTCCAGAGGATTCTTTACCCATTTATTCTTCACTGTGTTCTGCACAGCAGGGATTTCATTTTCTTCTCTCGTAGGCTGTAAGCTCAGGGCATGTGGCAATGCTAAGCCTATCTCACACTCTACAAGCTTTGTTCCTCTCTGCTTCACTTGCAGCTTCGGTGACACATGTAAGCAGTGTTAGTGCATGCACCTGCATACACACATGCACACAGGTGAACAGAACATGTACACACACATGCATGCAGTTTGCTGTTGAATCACCAGATTCATCCAAATAGAAAATAATCATCTGATGAACAATATCACACTAAAAACAGTGTGGGTGTATTTTAAAAATCCTAGAGAGCACAAGTAGACACATGTGTCTATTTTAAAGATTTTATTTTTATTTCTGTGTCTGCATGTGTGTCTGTATGTATAGGCATGAGCATGCAAGTGCCCACAGAGGCCAGAAGAGTGCCCCAGATCCCCAGTGCTCAATGGTTATGAGCCACCATGTGGGTGTAGGAAATTGAACTTGGGCCCTCTAGAAGAGCAGTGGGCACTCTTAACCACTGAGCACCCGCTCCATTCCCCATGTTTGTCTATTTTAGACTAAAGCTTGTTCCAGCTGAGGATCACTAAAGCCAGCAAGAATTAGTATTCTAAAGGAGGCAAAACCATTACTGTCTTTCGAGAATCACTTAGGGAGTGACTAGGAGCCAGGCCTGGGAGATGGAGGGTAAGTGGGAGGTCAGCTGCACATGAGAAAGCAATCCACACTCATCACTTAGAGACGAAGGAGAGAGGGGACCCCCCCACCACTGACACCCCACAAGTCAATGGGCTTTGAACACCTGCTTCCACCCTAGCCAGCCAGTCAGTGGAGAACAGAGAAGATGAGGGTGTGGGTGGAAGATTAAGTCGCTGGTGCTGTAAATGGCATCATAGAGATTCTTATGCTTTGCCTGTAAAAGTGCCCCTCCTACTGATACAACCGGGTCACTGCTGATGGCTCTGTTTGATGCTGATTTCTCGGAGTGATGGCACTTCATTGGAGGAAGTGGGTCCCTCGGGGGAAGGTCTAGCCTCCCTTGCTGTTCACTCCCTGTTTCCTGACTGAGAAGGCCTGCTCTGACTGCCATGGTTCTGCCACTGTGAATGAATGGAGCCCTTCAGCCTGCATCCAAAACAAACCCTTCCTCCCCCAAATTGCTTCACATCAGGTACCATGACAATTAGCTAATACAAAGCACTCGTCACTCTCCAATCGATGTGACTGAAATACCTGGCAGGCACGGGTTCATTGTGTCTCATGGTTTCAGAGGGATCTCAGCCGTTACGGTGGAAAAGATGTGGCCACTATGTGCTCGAGAGGCTTGGTATAGCAAAGTGGACCAGAAAACAACAGGATTGGAACCAAGGGTAGGCTTAACCTTCGAAGGTCCACTCTTAATAACTAAAGACCAGCCTCCAGGTCCCCCAAACTCTAAGACCTTTAAAACAGTACCATAAGCTGAGCATTCAAAACATGAGCCCATGGGGGAATATTTCAGAAGCAAGTCCCAACAGATTGGTGGAGATGCTGCTTTTAGAGGGCAGTGGAGGCAGGGGAAAGGAAAAAAGGAATGATGAAAAGATAAAGGAACCGATGCTAAAGACAGAGAAGTGTCACCAGAGATGGCCCGATCAGTTACCAAACGGCACCTCTCACCCACTGACTATGGGGGAGCCCTGGAGCCTGGGGACAATGTGCCCTCCTTATGGATTTGAGCTAGTGGGGTAAGTTTCTACTTCCTACAGTCACAGCTTTGTAATAAATGCTACGGGAAAGGCCGGAGATGATCTGGAAGACGGAAACAGGGAAGGGCTGGTGCCTCCAGAGGAGAGGGAACTACCTGGGTTGTGGGGATCTCTAGCAACCAGAGAAGGTTCAACTCCATCGCCGGGAGACTCAGTAAAAAGCAAAGCATAAGAGATTGCTCTCACTACAGGTCGGAGCGGATGTGTCTGGATGCAGCTGGAGAGTTCAGGATTCTTCTGTACATGTGCAGGGAAGAGAGGTGGGTCACAGCGGTGTCTGTGCAAGCACAAGGGCCTGAGTTTGATGTCCAGCACCTACAGAAAAGCAGTGCATCATAGTGCATGTCTGAAAACCCAGGACTGGAAGCAGGGGAGCAGAGGCAGCCAGATTCCTGGAACTCATTGGCCATCGAGGATAACCAATGAGAGGAGGTCAGGACTCAGAGAGAAACCCTGCCACCAAATGATGGTGATGATGATGGTGGTGGTGGCGGCAGCGATCAATTCAGGATGACACCAGACATCATCAACCTCTAGCCTCTCACTTGCACGTCTACTCACAGGCACAAGTGCGTGCACACTCACATTAAAAGACACACACACACACACACACACACACACACACACACAGGCATATGTACTCACACACAAACAAGATTTTGTATCTACTGACAGGTAAGAATTCAAAGTGGGAAAGGCTAACCAAGGCTTTTCTCTTCAGCATTTTATATAAAGCTTTCAAGTTTTTCTCCTCATGTTTCCATTGAAAGGAAACTGCGTTAGCACATTATTAAAAGGGGCAGTTGTGAAACCTGCAATAATATTTAGAAATATATGCCGGAGAACTGGCTCCATTTACTCACCACGTTTTCAAGTAATGGGTGTGGGCTCTGTTCCTTACCTCACAGAGCAGTATAGATAGACTTTTGTGTATTAAAATTAATGAAAATGGATGGATTCAGGGGGGTTGTCAGAAGTCCTCCCAACTTAAATAGACCTAAGTAACTGTGAAAACTGGTCAGTTTACACACGAAGCAATGCCAGTTTAATGCAGAAAAGCCCCATTGATACTGACCACATTTTTGTCTCCTATTAAATTGCTACGTAAATATATAAAGCTGGTCTCTAATACTTTATGTCGACACAAACACATTTTTGGCCAACAAAAGTCTTTCCATTTTTAATTTTAATCTTTCTTGTTCTATATTCTTAATTTTAAAAAATAAATATAGTAATTAGAGGGAGGGTGCATGCCATAGTTTGTGTGTGTGTGTGTGTGTGTGTGAGAGAGAGAGAGAGAGAGAGAGAGAGAGACAGAGACAGAGACAGAGAGACAGAGAGAGAGAGACAGAGAGAGAGAGACAGAGAGAGAGAGAGACAGAGAGAGAGAGACAGAGACAGAGACAGAGAGACAGAGAGACAGAGACAGAGACAGAGACAGAGAGACAGAGAGAGCTTGTGAATGCAAACAAGCCAATAATTTTTAAGGATGATTCCAAGAGGACAGGCAGATAGGAGAGGACAAAGAGAAGGAGAGAGAGGAGAGAGAAAAGGAGGAAGACATGAAATAGAGATGGTGATTATTTACAAGCGAAGCAATGTCTGAGGCCACCAAAAGGAACCTGAAAGGGGCAGCAAGGGTTTTCCCCTGGATCCTGCAGAGGAATAAATATTAAGGCCAAATGGAAAAACTCATTCCTAAAAGAATTATGTCAATGTAACTCCATTAAGGTATAAAGGAAATAATTAATGAATAATTAAAATACCACACATACCACTGATTACAATTATATTTCCATAGTATTAAAAAAAAAAACCACAGAAACTGACTTAAATTTACCTTAGCTAGTACCTCATAAGAGTACAGTAAGCAGCCTGTGGCACTTTACTCAGGACCACCTGCTGTTAAAATTCTCGTATGTGGTGGTGACTGTATTTAGTCTAGCCACCAATGTTTTATTGAGTTCGTAAAACCATGGCTGTCTAGTGTTTAAAGTAAGACTCTCCATCCAAATTCAAATGACTCCATTGCACGGCCATGTGACCTGTCTGAGATTTTTCAGGAAAGCCCACATGACAGTCCACGTAACTGTAAGAAGCCCAGGCTGACAAAAGCTCTGGTCACGAGCAGGGCGAATTCCTCACCGACCCATGCTATTTGCCTGAGCAGTCAGTAGGATTCCACAACTGATCTGAAGTTACGTGTGTAGGGAGAGAGACAGAGGGAGAGAGATAGACAGAGATACACACAGAGAGAGAGACAGAGACAGACAGAGACAGAGGGAGGGAGGAAGGGAGGGAGGAAGAGAGAGGGAGAGAGAGAAACAGAGAGAGAGAGAGAGAGAGAGAGAGAGAGAGAGAGAGAGAGAGAGAGAGAGCAAGCACATACCTGCTGCTGACTGGCCTAGGATGGGCCTCAGCCACTGCCCCTCAGTCAGCTATGGCCTGTGTCCCTTCCCCTCTCCTATACCCCCTTTCCCTAGGCGCAGAACCTCAGCTCTTTGCACGTCTATTTTCCTCACGGCTCTGGGGGATGTAAGTTGTGTAAAGTAAGATCCTGCCTTCCAGTCTACCTGAACATATACCTGGAACAAAGCAAGAGGAACACTGTGCTTTTGGAAGTGTTGAAAAGAATGCGAGTCTGAAGCTAGGCTGCACATATCCAGAAAACACACATATGCACAGCAAAAAGAAGAAGACAGCTCTGGCATAAGCAGAGAACCCATACCTCTTGATGTGTGGTATGCCAACATGTGTGTCTATCTCACAAGTGGTTGTTGCTCCTTCCAATTTGGGGATCTATGTGTGTTGTCTTGGATGTTCAGCAGCAGAGGAAAAGATAAGGAAATTATGCTTTGGACACAGCGGAATATTTTCAGCTGTAAGGAACAAAGTCATGTTGTTTGTGTCATTTGCAGGAAAACTGGAGTGTCTAGAGATAATCATAGTAAAATAATTAAATTGGTCTTGGGAAGACAAATGTATGCTTCTCTTATTTGTTATTCCTAGACTTTGTACAGTGTGATAGTTACATTTTGGTTTTTTGTTTTCTACTGGTTCAAGTCTTAATCCAACTTTGGACAGTGTTGGAGTAATCAATTCCCGACCATAGTAACTAAGAATCACTTCCAGATTACAAGATGGGACCAAACCATGACTCCTGCTGTCCGAAGTGGTCCCACACCTCAGAATAGCACCTCCAGGCCATGCCTCACCCCTGCAAGTGGTAAACTTGAACTGTGTCAGAGTGACTCTCAAAGGCTACATCCCCTCATCCTTGGTCAAAGCAGGGTTGGGAGCCTCCCAGGTCAGGGGTAAGCTCCCAGGGCATAGAGCCTCTCTCTCATCCACTTACTAGCCTGTGCCCCTTCATCCGTGGCCTTCAGATGTCAGCTCAGAAGGTACAAGTGCCTGGGACTACCCACTGCTCCAGGACCTGGGACTCCTGAGCCATTCCACCATAGGCTTAAAAGGAATCAGTTTGCTGGGATTCCTGGCTTGTAAGATGCTGGGAAGTTCAAGACTAACCTTGGCACACTGGTGCATACTGAGACTGTGTCCAAGAAGGAAAGCATATGGGGAGAGGGTGGGGGGGAGAGAGGATGAGAGGAAAGGCACACAGGCAAATCTGCAGAACCAGAAGCTGTGAACAGCAAGAATTTACTCTTCGGAACTCATCTCTTACAAATTTCCTTTTGGTTCTGAGTTGCATGAGTCCGCTCGCCCTGGCATCTGATGGCTTTCCAGCCTCAGTGGTCCTGTCTTCCTCTCTGCCTGCCACTGCTATCTCTTGTCTTAACAGCCCTGGATCCTTGCTACTATGAGTGCTACCGTAGGAGACAAGTTGGGTCTGCTTCTTGGCACTGGGGCCTCAGCAACGGCCACGGAGTCGGAACATGTACCCCTCCTTCCACAGTGCTGGCTGCAGGAGTGTAAATGAATGGATGGGTAGCGGGTGCTGCCTTAAGAAGTTTTTCCTTGGCACAGTACGAAGCACAAGTATGGTGGTTAATCTTGCTTGTCAACTTGATGGGATCTAGACCCAAGTAAGAGTGAGGCTGCTGGGCACTCCTTTAAGGGGTTTTTTTTTATCAAGTTATCACCCCAAGCAAGTAAGAATGTACATGTTTTCATGGCAAGCAAGAGAATGAGAAGTCAGAGGGAGAAGCTTTGCTTTTTGCCTTCCCGGTGTCACTTCTTGTAGGCAAGTCCATCCACTCTTCTGTTGCTTCCACTGCTACCGCTGTCCTTCACTAATACCAGAATCCAGCTTCTTCCAGCTTCCAACATGGACTGAGGACCAGCAGCACTCTAGGACCCTGCCAGGCCTTCAGCATCAGGCTGGGACTCAGTGAGGAGTCCTTTGATGACATTCAAAACATTTGGGAGAACAGCAGCCATATTTCTCCTAAGTCAAAGCTCTTTCACGAAGCACTATCTATGGAGCTCTGGCCCGTCAGTTTCCCTGATGCTGAGACCTTGTGATGTCACATGGTCTAGTTTTCATCAAGAAACCAGCAGCCACCTGGGAAGCAGAAGGGCTCTCAGACACTTTGACTTGAGAATCAACGGAGATGGTGATGTGATGAAAAGGGACAATTTTGTTTTCTTTAACCATGTGGATCATCCCTAAAAGGACAGGGTCACACTGATGTGCCTTGAAGAATACTTCTAGAAAGCCATGAGTGTGAGAACAAATATGCAGAAAGGAATGGAAGTGGGGTTGTTCTTGAGAACTAGCGCCCTGCAGGAGGAACTGGAATTATGAAGTCCCCAGAGGGGAGAAGATGCCACAAGGCTAATCAATGTGAACACCTGGGAAAGTGAACAGTTGGGATGTCACAAGCCTGGAGCCAAACTGTCTCCCTGCCAGCCATGCATTGCCCACCTCTGTGTCTGACCTAGCATCACCGAAATCTGCAATGCACCAATGTGCCCCTACCTTCCACAGACCCAGAGGTTAACCACGCTGTCATATAACTTCTGAGGCCTCAGGCAGAAATCTTCCTGCTTTGCTAGCTACCTGGTAGTCCCGCTGATGTATCTGAAAAGTTACCTGTTTTATGGATTTCTTTTATCTTGTTACTATAAACACTGGTAAAACTATTACCAAGCTGACCTGTGTTATTTGGGGTCCAGTCCCTGTACCCCGGCCATGGTACCTTATTTAGGGTTTATGTTATGGTCATGCAACACCATGACCAACAGCAACTTTGGGAGCAAAGAGTTTATTCAGCTTCTACTTTCACATCATAAGCAATCCCAGAAGGAGGCCAGGATAAGAACTCAAACAGGGCAGGAACCTGGAAACAGGGGTTTATGCAGTGGCCATGGAGGGTGCTGCTTACTGGGTTGCTCCTCATAGCTTGTCCAGCTTTCTTATAGAACCCGGGACCACCAGCCCAGGGGTGGCATTGCACACAGTGAACTGGACCCCACCCCCACCCCCCATCAATCACTAGAAAATGTCCTGTAGGCTTGCCTTCAACCCAAGCTTATGGAAAATTTTTCTCAGTAAAGGGCCTTATGTCAAATTGACACAAAAACTGGCCACCATGTATCGTAACTCATATTTGGCTCAAGAATAAACTCTAATTCTCTTTCAAGTGAGGCGCTGGTTTCACTCTAATAAAATCAAGTGGGTGAGATAGGACCTAAAATTTCTAATGTGGGAGGGAAAAAAAAAAAAAGGAGGCAGGAAGAGTTCTGTGCCCAGAGCTCTGACCATGGTAGATTGGCTTCATTCGTTCATGCTGTGGTTTCAGTTTGCTACAAGCAAGCAAACAAACAAACAAACAAAAAGGAACAAGAAAGGGGTTATATGGGAAAGGGAAGAGAGAGGGAGAAAGGAGGAAGGAATAATGGAGAGAGAGAGAGAGAGAGAGAGAGAGAGAGAGAGAGAGCGCAAGGGCAGATGACAGCAAAAAGGGTTTAAGGAAAAGGAGTTTCATGACTAATGACAGAAGTGAAAGATGAAGTTGCTCCTCACAGGGTGAGAGCACAGGCATGGCATAGCTTTCTGGACCATAACTGCAGTTTCCGCTCAGCCTCGGGAAGAGAAAGCCTTGGCTCCACAGGTTAAACCACAAAGAACCCTGGCCTACTGAAGCAAAGAGGCTCCAACTGAGGCTCTAACGCGCCATGTTCCGAGGATCTGGCAAACAGAACCCTTTTGTCTCCCATCTGAGAGAGGATGTTTGTCACCGGTGCAGCGTGTTTTAAATGCATTTTATTTTTTTAATAGTTTGCAATGTAGAAGGTTTCTTTATGTTGTTTTTAGATAGACTTAGCTTTCTCCGACCCACCCATGCCTCGTGCCCCCCCTCTCACTGCCTCCTCCCCAGCTTCTCCCTTTCTGTCACCAGTATTGCCCTTTCTACTTTCAGATCATGTGTGTTCAGTTACCCTCCCCACCTTTCTCCTTTCCAGCCTCTTCCGGCTCTCATGGGCCCATTTCTAGTTTCCCTACACTGACACTCCGATCCACATATGGCAGAGGAAACGCACTGCTCCTGTTTCTGCACCCAAGTCACCTCATGTGGTACAAGAATTTCCAGTTCCACCCGTTTTCCTGAAATTTCTGTCATTTCATCTTTCTTCATACTGCAGTCTTTGATAGCTATTAAGCTTCCGACAATGTCGAGATTCCTGGGTTGCCATGGAGAACACTGGCTCAAATGAGAAGTTTTATTTGGATCCTACCGCTCACTGTAGCCTCATCTATCTTGCCAAAGAGGTTAAAGTCTGGCCAAAGAGGCATGAAGAGGTAGGCGCAAGAAAGGATGTTCACCTGCCAGATGAACTAAGGGCTCTGGGAGCTCCAGCCTGAACTTGCATGGAAGGAGGCTCTTGTGTTGGGCCGCCCATAAGGGAAGAAGATATTTCAAGTTTTCCTAGAAACACAGAAATGTTTGCTCTTGGGATAACTGTGCTGCTTTCTCTCAGGGGGCAGGGGGTGGGGGGAGCTTATCTGTACACAATTTGAAATCAGAACAAACACACTAATCCTAGTTCCTTCTGTTGACTTCTTTTAAATCCTTGAGTGATTTCCAGTCCAAACCAGATTTGCCCAGGATTCCATTTAAGAATAATCCATTTACCACAGCATTCAAAACAATTAGCCAAGCCAGGGAAGACGGGTACCATGGGGGAGGGGTGCCTTAGTGGAGAAGGCACTGAACCCCACTGAACACATCCCTCCACCCCAGGCAGTAAGTGCACCTCATGCTTAACAAGCTGATCTTGGGGCTTTTGGGCAGAGTTCAGTGTGTGAATGAATGTCCCTCGAGATCCTCCACTGGCTGTTTTGAAATCTGTGTCAAAAATGAGGCAACCAATAAATAAATTTACAAAAACAGAAAAAAAAAGCTAGTGTTTAAGACAAAAAAAAAATGAGGCAACCAAGAGCATAACTAATAAAGTATGTGTGGTGTGCAAAACAGCACGGACTACAGAGAGTGTTACACCTGAAGTGCAAGTGCTTGGTCAGTTTGAAATCACAGAGGGAAAATTTAGCACTGAGCTAGAATTAAAAATAAGTAGTATTTTGAATGCAAATACAAGGGAGCTTGGTTTTATACATGTTTAGAAAGAAAAGGCCAGAGGGAACAAGCCAGTATTGTGGTGGGAACAGTCTAGGAATGTATTGGCGCCACTGCCATTCCTCCTAAGCTTGTAGGTGTCACAGGCTGTTTATACCCTTCATTTTACAGGTTGAAACCCCAGAAAACATAAGCGACATGAGTAGGACTGAAGTTTCCTCAAGACTATGGCTAGGGTCTGGTCAACTAATATGTCTTCCTTCATCTCATTGTTGAGAGACGGGCAAAGACTTGACTAAAGGCATGCCTATTAGAGGGGTAAGCAGAAGCCTCGGGTTGTCCTCTTAGCAGTGTGGAACACCACAGAACAATGGATCAAATCTCACTGCCCTCTTAGTAGAGTCTGACTGGCAGTGATCGTGTTTTGTTATCTTTTTTTTTCAGTTTGGGGCATGGATCCCAAGGACCATATCTGTGCTTGCTACTACCTCTGACCTAACTCCCTACTCTGTTTCTTTGCTTTTCTTGCTGATAGCCCTTTGAATAAGTAGGTGTTACAACTGCTACTGATTAAAAAATATCCAGACAGGTCTGGAGAGATGGCTCAGCAGTTAAGAGCAGGTGATTCTCTGGCAGAGACGTTCCCTGCACATGTATTGCGTGGATCATAAATGTCTGGAACCCCAGCTCCAGGAGGTCCCAGGGCCTTTGGTCTTTGTGGGTGTCTTCATTCACATGAACAAATACATACATGTAATATTTAAAAATGAAAATACTCAAGAGAAAAGTTATGTCTGTACTAAACACGTCAAGATTGCTTTCCTCGCTCTTATTTGCCAAGCAATACACTGTAACAGTTATTTAGACAGCATGTGCATGGCACTAGGTATTATGGGTAATTAAGAGCATTTAGGAGGCCATGCACAAGTTATCTGCAATTATATGTAAGTGACTTGTGCATTCTGGGATTCAGGTGTCATTGGGGGCTTAAGACCATTCCCTCATAGGTACTGATGGTAGCTACATATTTCTCTCTCTCTCTCTCTCTCTCTCTCTCTCTCTCTCTCTCTCTCTCTCTCTCTCTCTCTCTCTCCTGTTCTATTCTACATTTGCATGTCTTCTGTAGATGATGAATCAGTTCTCCTCTCTGAGACTATAAATCCCTGCAAGCTAGTGCCTATTTCCTCTACATTTGACTCACTCCCCTCTCATGACTGTAAGGTGATTCACACTGCTTAGTTAATGCTCCCAAAGCTGGCTGGTTGACATCTAATCATGTCTCATATTGCTTGTCAACTTGGCAAGATCTACAGTCACCGGGGAAACATCCGTGGGCATGTCTGTGAGGAATTTTCTAGATTACGTTCATTGAGGTGAGAAGAGCCACCCTGCATGTGGAGAGCACCAGTGTATGGGGTGGGTTCCTGGGTGAATAAAAAACAGAAAGGGGGCTGAGCACCACCATCCCCCGCCCCCTCCCCCCCACCCCCCACCCTCGCTCTCTGCTTCCTACAGTGGATACATTTGCCAGCTGCCTCCCACCATGCCTGGCTCGCAGTGATGAACTGTATCCCCTTGAACTGTAAGGCAAAAAAAAAAAACCTTTCCTCCTTTGGGCTGCTTCTTGTCAGGCACTGATCACAGCAATGAGAGGGGTGACTAATATAGCTTCCCCCAGGCTGGGAGACACTGAGCACCCCTGTCACTGGGCTTAGAGGATGATGATCACATGACCTACTTATGATCCCCTTTGCCCTTCTTCTCCTGCAGTGGGAGAGATGTTCAGCAATTCTCCTATTCATGACACAGGAAGATGAGCCTGGGTATCAGTTAAGAAGAGCCTTTTGCCTGCCCATCTTGAGATCCATCCTCTGCCAGGACAAAAACATGCCCGGTAGCTTGGTTTGACTGTTACAGATCCTGGCCTCTGAGATAAGGACAGAAGAACAGACCTCACCCTACACAGCAGCCTGGCTTCAAGCCCAGCCAACCCAGTGGGCACGTAGCATAGCCACAGCTAACGGGCAGAACCACAGCTGAGAAGTAACTGTTGGCTATTGTAAGCCACCGCATTTTCTGAGCTGCTCCTACGGCAAAAGCTAATATCAGACATCACTCTTCAAACCAAAGCTGCTCTGCATCAGTTTGGTCCTAAAGGCACAGGGGTGTTTTGACAGGAGGGGACAACTGCAGAAGTCTGACCTTGCTACTGGCTGTCGTGAAAGCAAACCTCGGACCACATGTTCCTTCTCATATGTAAACATTTATTAAATAAGCATGCTCTGGCAAGCAGGCATAACGAATGGCCTTCATTTCCTGTTGTATGAGCTCAGAGAAGAGCTAGCTGCCTGTCTTTCCAGGTCCCCACCCATTGCTTTTCACGAAAGGCAGAAACCAAACATCTCAGAGACTCTGTGACCCTTTTCAGTCACGAATTAGAATTAATAGCAGAGCCCATGGCAAGGGATGCACAGGAATTTGGATTGAGACGCTCTCCCTGTAGGGGCAAGCCAAGCCAAGCCTTCCTAGATGTTTAAACATTGTTCAGGCAACAATGGTGATTATCTCTAAGCTGTATAGAGCCAAGCCATATCTGTTGAAGACTTAACATGCTCAACTTCAACACTGATACTAGCACTCGCCAGCATGACTAGAAAGCTAGCAATTTCAAAGAGTGTTTTATTCATTTTTATTTATATACATAATTTATAATTATATGTAGGGGTGTGTGTGTGTGTGTGTGTGTGTGTGTGTGTGTGTGTGTGTGTGTTGTATACATGCATGCATGCCTGTTGGTGCCTGTAGAAGCCAGAAGTAGGTGTCAGATTCCCTGGAGCTGGAGTTACAGTTGGTTGTAAGCTGCCTAACAGAAGGGCTAGGAACTGAACTCTGGTCCCCTGCAAGAGCAGCAAGCCATTATGATGGATTAATCACTGAGCCGAAGGCTGACATCTGTGCAAACTCCTGACGTTTTCAGAACCTCTGGTATTACTAGATACAGTGGTGGCCCTGACATGTGCAGAAGTCACTCACCATCCTGAGAGGGCCCTGCCTGGCCACTCATGGAATGAGGATTTTCAATTAAGAAATTCGGTGGCCCTAACTGCTGATTAGCTTAAAATGGTTTGGCTTCAGAGGGAGAAACAGAGCTGAGAAGAAAGTATATGCAATAGGCTTGTGATCCCAGACAGGGTTGAGGGCAGATTCAGGATGACTGAGGGCACGTGCAGAGCTAACCAAGTTGAGACGGAAGGGATCAGTGTGCAGAGATGGAAAGCAGGATGAGGACATGACGGTGACAGGGGATTGGCCCAAGGTAGGGGCGATTCAAACTGGAAGACAGGGATGGTATCCAGGAAGGAACAGCAAGGCAGGCTGTATCTCCTATCAGGGTTTAAATCTCTGGGCAGGAATGAGGCATTCTAAACAGACCTACATTTTCGGCTCCTCGTTTTGAGGCTCAGTCTCTTAAAACAATGGATCTCAAGAAATTGGAATGCCCCTACCCTAGAAATCTCATACTAGAAGAAGGAAAGAGGTGCAGCTGGGGGCCAGCCATTGGAGGAACAACTCTTAAGGTGCACATGCAGGAGAGAGTGGAGCTGACAACGACGGATTGGTGGTGGGATGGGCCACACCTTGACCGGGACTGCTTAGCTATGCACATATCTTGCCCTCTATTTAAACCTAAGCCTTGGGTCAGAGGTGTTGGTGGTCTGTCTCTTATTTGCTCCTCTTTCCAGTGTAGTTACATTGGTTTCAGACTCCTTTATCTACCCTTCAATATTACTTTTTCTATTTGACTGGCTACTGAAAATAGGGTTGTCAGAGCCCAGGCTCTGCCCCTGACAACTCTGGTTAAAGAACCAGGCAAATGGCTAAGTCCATGGAGCAGGTATTATAACCTCCACAATCTCCATGTTGACCTTTCTCTGCCCAGCCAGCTTCCCTATGTATGTTACCTGACAGGTCCCAACACACACCAGACTTTCCCACTCACTTTAAAGCAGTAGAGTTGAAGGGTTGGAGAAGCACTTAAAGAAATGGCCAACATCCTTAGTCATCAGGGAAATACACATCAAAACAACTCTGAGATTCCATCTTAAACCCATCAGAATAGCTAAGGTCAAAAGGTCAAGTGACAGCAGATGCTGGTGAGGATGTGTAGAAAGGGGAATATTCTTCCATTACTGGTGGGAGTGCAAATAGGTACAACCATTTTGAAAATCAATCTGACGCTTTCTCAGAAAATTGGGAATAGGACTTCCTCAAGACTCAGCTACACAAATTCTTGGCATACGGCCAAAAGATGCTCCACCATACTGCAAAGACATCTGTTCAACTATGTTCATTGTGGCTTTATTGATAATAGTAAAAAACTTGAAACAACCTAGATGTCTCTCAACTGAAGAATGGATAAAGAAACTGTGGTACATTTACACAAAGGACTACTACTCAGCTATAAACAATGAAATCATTAAACTTGTAGGCAAATGGATAGAACTAGAAAGAATCATCCTGAATGAGGTAACCTAGTCCTCAAAAGACACAAATGGTATGTACTTACTTATGAACAAATATTCTCCATATATTACAGGATAACTATACTAAAAATCACAGACCCAATGAAGCTAAGTAACAAGGAGAAACCAAGGGTGGCCCTCCTTCAATCTCACTCAGATGGGGGAACAGAATAGACAGTGGAAGAGAAATTAGAGAGGAAACTGGATAGGAGAGGGTTGGGGGAGGGAAACAAATAGGGGGATCAGATGTAGGGAGAGTGGGGAGGGGAGGTTTGAGGGCCTGAAGAGAACAGGGAAACCAAAGACAGGGGCATTACTGAGGCAAACTGAAGACTGGTGACAGGGCAGGCTCCAGGGCGGACATGGAGATGTCTCTCTAGCTGAGCCTCCTAGCAGCGGAGGCCATGAGACTGAGGTGGCCTGCTTCTAGACAGGTAGGACCTATTGTGGTGGGAAGGGAACACCAATCCACCTAGAAAATCTTCAAACCCTACCAAGAAAGTGTGCAGAGATAAGGATGAATAGAGAGTGAGGGAATGTCCAACCAATGCCCAGCCCAACCTGAGATCCACTCCATGCAGACAGCCAACTCCTGACACCATTAATGATACTCTGCTATGTTACAGACAGGAGCCTAACTTAACTGTTCACTGAGAGCCCTGCCCAGCAGCTGACTGAATCAGCATAAGATGGAACTTGGGAAATCCTGTGGAAGAGTGAGAGGAAAGGACAGAATGTTCTGGAGGGGATAAGAAAGCTGCAAGAAGACCAACAGAGTCAACTCACCTAGACCCATGCGGCTTACAGAGATGGAAGCACCAACCAAAGAGCATGCATGGACTGGACCTAGGCCCCCTACACAGATGTAACCAATGGGCAGCTTGATCTTCATGTGGATCTCCCAGTAAGTTGAACAGGTGCTGTCTATGACATGGACTCTGTTGCTGTTTTCAATCACTTCTCCGTAATGGGGCTGCCTTGCCTGACCTCAGTGGATGAGGAGGAGCTCAGTCTTGATTAGAACTTGATGCGCAGGGGTGGCTTGCTGAGAGGAGATCCTCTTTTGGGAGGACAAGGAGAGGAGAGATATGAGGAAGAAGGTAAGAGGGAGGGACTGAGAGGAGAGGAGGGAGCGGTTATGATCAGGACATAAAGTGAATATATATATATGTATATATATATATATATATATATATATATTTTTTTTTTTTTTTTTTTTTTAAAGAACTCAAGGACACATGCCAATCCTGGCGCCCTTGGTACTTAGAACATGATGTCTATTGTTAGGAAAATCCACAGTAGCAGAACCACTTGGGGTGGTTTTGCAGAAAGGAACAATGAACTTCTCAATGCCATACCATTTTTAAATCATAATTTAGGAGCTATATGAAATATAGTGATTTCTTAGAAGTTGCACGCGCGTGTGCGCGCGCGCGCGCGCGCACACACACACACACACACACACACACACACACACACACACACCCCTGAGGCTATTTATGAAGCAGGGATCACACAAAGCCTAATAGAGACAAACTGATGCTCTCTACACCCACTGACTCCATCAGTGATCTGTATGTGTGCCTCTGTGTAACTCAAAGACAAGGAGTCTTTTTTAAAATATATTTTATTAATTTATTCATATTACATCTCAATTGTTATCCCATCCCTTGTTAAAAAAAAGAAAAAAGACAAGGAGTCACTCCAAACTGAGCCTGCCTTCTGGTTTTCTGAGATTAAAACACTTTTACTATAGGAGGTCTGTTCACTTTGGCTTGTGCATGGTATTAATTCAAGTGGAATCATTTGCCCCAGGGGCCACCCTATGTCCCCCATTAACAAAGGACAAAATCCAGAGGGAGGCAGTGGGGGATTCCCTGACAGGACCAAAAAAATGAAAATACACTGTGAAAACCAACTTGCCTTACTCAGGTCCACTGTTAAGTTAGGTTTTACAGTAGTTAGCCTGTCTGTCCAGCATATGACCTAGACCTACCATAGCATATCCACAACACACAGAAGGCCTCTCGCTCACACAGCTTTCTCTCCCTGCTCACCTCATTGTTTTCAATTTTGAAGGTGTTGTGTGTGTGTGTGTGTGTGTGTGTGTGTGTGTGTGTGTGTGTGTGTGTACACATGCATCTTCATATTCCTATAAATGGGGGTCTTGCATGCTTTAGCACACACGGGGTGGTCAAAGCACAACCTCTGGTACAGGTCCTAACTTTCCACCTTACTTGTGGTCAGGGTTTCTGAGCAAGTCTCTTAAATATGCTTGAGCCAGCTAGCCATGAGCTTCCTGGGATTGTCTTGTCTCCACCTTCCCACCTGCTGCAGCAGAAACACTGGGCTTACACATGTGCACTACTGCAACTGGCTTCTATACGGTTCTAGGGGTTCAGAATAAGGTCCTCATAGTTGTGTGGCACCCACTTTCCAGTGAGCCATCTCCCCAGCCTCTGGCATAGGTCATTTTAATAGTAATCTTGTAATTCTATCATGTATTTTTTTCCCAATAAGGACTATGTTAGTGGTGAAATTTTACAGACCCCAAACTGGGTAAGTAATAACTATATTTTTACATCTTCTTTAAGATGTAACTTAACTTCCCAGGAGAGCTAAATGGCATTTCATTTCAGGAGCAGATGCAGGTCCTGGCTTATAATCCCACCTAGCCAGCCTGTTGAGCCAAGAGTACACTGATAGGATTGTCTAGATCTCCCTGGCATTGAACTTTGACCTATGCTATGCCTGCTCTGCTCTTAGCTGTTTTAGAAATCAGTGACTACAGAGACCAGGCTGCTTCTGCCCATTGTCCTCTGAGTGATTCGCTTTGGTTACACAGGTTAATTCAATCCAGTAGCTCCCTCTAATGCTGCCTTCGAAGGAAGTCCTTTTGTGCCTTATCATACACAAAACGATGTCAAGTTTGGGGCTGGAAACATAGCTAGGTGGGTAAAGGTGCCTGCTGCCAAGTCTGAGGAATTGAGTTCAACCCCCAGGACCCATACGGTAAAAGAAAAGAACTGATTCCTCAATACGTCCTCTGACGTCCACAAGCACACTGTGGCATGTGCACATGGGCCATACACATGCACACATGCACACACACAGACAAATGAGTGAATGAACGAATGAATGAACGAACGAATGAAAAGAGAATGCACACCTGGAATTCCTTACAAAGTTCTTGCGGTCTGCAATCCAGCTGTCACCAGTAGCCACTGATCTGACCACAGCCTGTACCTTTGCAAAACACAAATGCGAGGCGCTCCCTGGACTAGAGTAAAAGAATCAGCTAGTGCACTTGAATCAGGTCACCATGTACAAAGCACAGGATCTGCTCATTCTGTGCAGGGCATCAGCTGGACTCTGAGATAAGGCATCTGGCGAGGCTCAGTCTCCTCCAAGTTTTCTGCTGCAAGCGTGTGACAGCCAGCTGGCAGAGCAGCTGCGGGCTCAGGTCATCTGGGGAGCCAGCTGACCATAACTCTCTCAGATAATATATTCAAAGGTCAAAGGGGTTCTGGCTCTAACTTTAAACAAGTGTGTTTGGTCACCAGGGGTTCTATTGACCAGTGGGATGCAGAACATGCAAGTAAATTGAAGCTGCCTTAATTAAGCTAAACTCCAGCCCCCACAATGTACAGGCTGGACTGCAGGAAGGTAGTTTTCTTTCAGACCCTTGCAACCTTGCCTCCTACACACCAAAGTTCTCCTTATGAACCATTCAAGAACAACTGGTTTTTATTTTTTATTTTGAAAGTATGAGGTGACTTGAATGGCTCTACAATATAGGGACACTATAGATCACCTTCAGTTTTCATTTCAAAGATGAGTTCGTCTAAGCAAAAATCAAATACTGGACTCATGAGATGGCTCAGTGGGTAAAGGTGCTTGATGTCAAGGTTTGATTGCCTATCTTTGATTCCGGGGAGCCACATAATGGAAGGGGAAAACTGTCTTCCACAAGGTGTCTTCTGCCCCCTCCCACATGCATACACTCGTGTACACACACACACACACCTGTGTGCACATGTGCACACATGATAGAGAGATGTAGGGTGCAAGGAGATGGCTCACTGGGATAAAGACACCTATTGCCAACCTGAGTTTGATCCATGGGACTCATAGAGTAGAAGGAAAAAATTAACCCCCACAAGTTGTCCACTTACTTCCACATGTGCAGTATGGTGTGCAAAATAAGTTAGACTATAATAAAAAAGTAAATAGAATAGATGTAAAATAATGTCTTTAAGTAAAGCACTCTGGTGAGTACTGGCCTACAGGCAACTTGGGCTCTGAGAACACGCTATGATTTCTCTCCCACAGTCTCCTGGAATAGAACGTTCCTAGTTTCTCGAAGTAACAGTGCTATCTGCTACTAAGCCATCCTGAGGTTCCATGTGGCTGATAATTCTCAGGTCTGCCCCGCCCATCATGGCATAGTGGGTGATCATGTGCACTCCACAAACATCCAGGGAACCTTCTTCTGTTCCAGGCATTGAGCAGGGCTCTGGATCCAGCGGCACAGAGTGGCCTGTTTGCAGGGTGGCATGAGTGAAAACTCTTGTCATCTTTTATTAGCTAGCTCTCCAGAACTCAGAAGATGAAAAATGCCCTATGTGAGTGTAACAGAAGTGAATTCTGAAAAACAATGGTGCCTATCAAATCACCAAGGAAAACAAATGTCATGCTTTTTTAGCTACTTTTTTAAAAAGACATATTTGTTTATCTAGCTCTGTGTGTGTGTTTGTGTGTGTGCTCACTAATACATGCACACTAGCATGCGAGTGAGTGGCTGCGCCTTCAGAGCCTAAGAGAGGACATTGGGCATCCCCATCACTCCCCATCTATTCCTTTGAGGCAGCGTTTTCATTGAACCAAAGGCTCAAGTTTTCTAGATTAAGCTGGAAGCCAGCAAGTCCCAGTGATCCTCCTGTCTCCCCAACACCCTTAGAGCTGGGGTTACTGGGCTCCTACCCTGTTATGTGGGTGCTTTGATCTGAGCCCCAGGCCCAAGAATCATACAGCAAGCCCTCTTAACCAGTGAGCTACCTCTCCAGGGAAGCAACTACCTTTCTGTGTTCCCAGGGTGGATGGTCTGTAGGATTTTGGATAACTTAGTACCTTTGAAGGGGAAAACCTGCCCTCTGTGCTCTTAAGGGAAAGGGCCCCAGCAAAGAGAAGCCGGGGGCTAGGGCTAGGGCGATGGGCGGTGGGTAAAGGGCTTGCTGCACAAGTACAAGAACCTGAGTTCAGACGACAGCACCCACATAAAGCCAGACACAGTGGCAGAGCACGTCTGTATGAACAACCGCGGCAACGAGGGAGGAAGACAGGTCCACATGTGTCCTTGGTGTTCTGGCCAGCCAGCCAGCCTAGCTTACACAGGCAGCCCCAGGTTCAATGGGGACCCTATCTCAATACATGCATACATACATACATATATACATACATACATACATACATACACACACACATACATACATATATACACATACATATATATACCCATACATACATATATACACATACATATATATTATATATATACATATACACACACACATATATGTATGTATGTATATATAAAAGGTTAAAATAGAGGCAGCTAATGTGGGCTCCATGCATGATCAAAGGAGTATCTTGATCACACATATACACATGTAAAAGTCCCAAGAAGCAGATACCCCTTCACTGTCACACTGGAGTCCTGGGTAAGGATCTGACACTCCAAAAAAAAAAAAAATTAGTTTAGTTTGTTATGGTGTGGAGATAGTCATGAAGTATAGATTCTTACAAGCTGCTTTTGTTTTGTGGGTCTGTAAGACTGCCACTCAGCCCAGCCCCTGCTAAGCTTCGTATGAGAAACACTTAGAACCCTGAGCGAACGATGTATCACGGGGGGAAAAATCTCAGTTCCCGAGCTATGTGATGCTCCTCGGGTTTAAGAAGGCTTCTGACTGAAGCAACTGTTCACTCTATAAAAAATGGTTTTCTGCCCAAACATTTAGTTTTGTATGTGCCTGAGGGCAGGGCAATGCTCAGAATTGGTGAAGAAATGCAAGTTTTAGTAAAAGGTTGCTAAATACCTTGTTTTTAAAACGTCGGTTAAAGGCCAATGAGACGGCTCAGTGATGGCACTTGCAGCCAAACGTGGTGACCCAAGTTCAATCCCTGAGTCTCACATTCTGGGAGAGAACTGGCTCCCAGAAGTTGTCCTCTAATGTCCATACCTGTACCTTGGCATATGAATATATATATATATATATATATATATATATATATATATATATATATATAATTAGTTAATTACTAATAGTAGATAAGTAAATAAATATAAATACATAAAATATACATAACTACTGCAAAATAGTTAAATATTTTTAAAATTAGAAATCACTTTTAATTCTTTTATAAATGAATCGCGGGAACATTTCTTTTTGTTCCTGATAGCATATTTTAAAACAAAAGAAGGCAGCTTTTGTTTCCTTTTCTTTCTTTCTCTCCAGTAAGGACCACAGGGCATTTCCTTCCACTTGACTCATTTGTGTTCCAATAATAACCCCCAACAGTTGGCACTCTGATTAGATCCTCCCAGAAGGCCAGCTCCTGATTTTCAACAGTCACACAGGGCAATTTCCCATTAACCCCAATTGCCCCACCTCCAATACATGTGCATCTGTCTTGCAAGGTGAGCCTTCGAGGCTCTTATTAATACGCCACAGTTAGTCATCAACCCTTGACCCATTTTCCCAGGTTGATTTTGCAAGTTCAGTAGGTCAGTCAGCCTCACTGGCCCAGAAACTCCCAGATCTATGTGGCAGGTGTCTCTCCCAGAGGAGAGGTGACACCAGACACTAATCAGTGGGCTAGGGGTGGGAGCCCCAGGCTTTGTAAACTCACAGGGATGAAGCCTTTGTCCTCGTGGACCTTCAATGGGAGCACTGAGAGAAACACAGTGTAAATCAAAAGATGAAAATGCAGGACCTGGGAGCAGGGGCTAAACGACCCTGGTGTGATTTTGGCCTGGAGACGAGAAACCCAGATCAAGGGGTCAAGTGGGCCATAATGGTGGAAGTGCCATTGTGCCCTGAATAAGGCCAGCTGTTCAGCCATTTCAAGTGAGAAGAAAGAGAATAGATGAAAATGGAAAACAGATGTAAGCTTCAATGTGAGAAATCTGTTTAGCCTAAGTGGGAAATTTCACATAGTAAGGGCTATAAAGTGTCTACCGATAGAGTAATACATTCTTACATAAATTTTAACATGAAGACCTTTTTTTTGTTTTGTTTTTGCTTTGTCAAGAGCTTTCAGATCAATTTGTCTAAATTCAGGGAAAGAATGGGGGCGGAGCCTAGATGTCCAGGCAGTAGGAAGAGGCTCAATCATATAAGCGTGACAATCTAAGTCTGGATCCCAGCACCCACATACAGAGCTGGGTACAGTAGAGAGCAGCTACAATCCTGGTACTGGGGAGTTGGGGCAGGAATATCCTTGAGCGAGCTGGCCAACTAGCCTTGCTGAACTAGTGAGCTCAGGTGCGGTGGCAGGTCTGTCTCAACAAACAAGTAAGATGATGAGTAACTGAGGAGAAAGTCCAAAGTCAACCTATGGCTTCCACATGCATATGCACACGTACATGTACACATGTGCCTCCCTACACCTATGTACTCCCATGTACACACACACACACACACACACAAAGATGTTGATACTCACTTCCTTTAAATGTGTGCAATATAAGGTCTTGGGCCTCATGTGCTGATCTCAATAGGTTATAGTCTTTGAGAGAAAGAGAGAGCTGTTAGAGGCTGATGCACCTTGGTGATTTTATGGGACTTGTCTCTGGGGCTAAGTGATTGACAGATACCTCAGGTGATGGACATCTGAGTCCACTTCTGCAGCTAATCAACTATGAGACCTTGAACATGCCCAGAACCTCAATTTCCTTCACTGTCAAAGAGACAATAGGTTTCACCTCCTAGGATGGCTTGGAGGACTAAGTTGTAAGAGAAATACAAACGACAGGGAACCCAGGTGTGATGCTTAGTCTCGGTTGCCAGCTTGGTTGAGAGGTAGCCTCACTGGGGTGACAGGCTCCTGGACTCTCCTGTGGGTAGTGTCTGGTTTGCCTTTCCCTGGGCTGGAATCCTGGACTGTATTAAGAAGGAGAAAGGGCTATTAGCACAAGCAGTCACTGACTGTTGATGCATTGCAAGCAACTACCTCACGCTCCTGCTACCTTAATGGACTGTACCCCTCAAACTGTGAACCCAAACAAACCCTTCCTTCCTTAAGCTGCTTTTCTGGGGCGTTTTTGTCACAGCGACAGGAAAAGTGACTAAGGCACCATGGATCCATCCATTGCAGTTCAGACCTCAGAGCTGCTCCAAAATAAAAGAGGCTCTTGGAACTGTTTCAACAGCTCATTCACATGCGAGGTCTGGAAGGATCTGGGGCAAGCTGGGGTCCACGGGCTTATTTCAGAGGGACTTTTGTTATATTCTTGCTTTTTCTGGTCTCGGTCTAATTTAAGACAGAACTGGAGGGCATACGCCAGCTCACACATTTCCTTCATCCAGAGGTGGTTTCTGTAGTTCTGAACCTCTCAGTAGGAAATCTATCTCCCCAGGAAGTCATGAAATAACAGAATTAGAGTCTGCAGTCCTATGTGCTTGCAACAGGTGACTTTAAAATGAATTTTTTTAAAGGACAAATATAATAAATAAATTTAAGTGGCGCAGCATAGGAAGAAAGCTGAGGAATTTTGTAGCTCTCAGTGTAGATTCAGGCGGAGGACATATTTAATCTGAACCTAAAGAAAAAAACTTTGCCCCCAAATCGCATCTCTCTACAGAGAAAATATTGCTTAAAATGTGAGCAAGGGTAAGCAGATGGCTCAGGATCAGGCATGAAGAGCCCATGAGGACCAGAGTCTGATTCCTAGGACCCACATTAAAAATAAAATACAAACGTTGGCATGGTGGCCTGTACCTATAGTCTCAGTACTGGAGAGGCAGAGAGAGGAGGATCTCTGGGCTCATTGGCACTGGCCATCTGGTCTACCTGAATCAGTGAGCTCCCAGATCAAACAGAAAGGCGTGTGATTTTTGCAGAACAACACCTAAAGTTGACTTCTGCCTCCACACAGGTACACACACACACACACACTCAGAGGAGTAAATGTCCAAAGATCACTTTGTTTAATTTCAATATTAGATGGATTTTATGGATAGTTTGATATTTCTTTTCATTTTGGATGAACAGTACTCTCCTATTATTTTCTATTGCGTTTTATCATCATACCTTGGGGAGATGCGCTAGAAGAGTGTGATGTGATACTGACAAGGTTAGATAGATCTGCCTACCCTCAGTCTAGTCCACAAAGTTCCCAGTGGAAATAAAAGTAGAGTTCATAAAGAGAATGCAGCCTTAGCTGGATCCAAGCCACCATACCTCACAGCCCTTCCCTTCATTGCTGTCCCTTGTCACTCATTTTCTCCCTCTCATAAAAGACAAATAAAATGAAGCCAAGGAGCGGGTAAGAATGCTTTCTGTTCAGGCAGAAGGGACCTGAGTTAGAATTCCCAGCTCCCCCATGAAAGGCCAGGCATGACTGCAAGTACATGCCTCTAACCCCAGCACTGTGGGGCACTGAGACAGGAGGATGCCTGAGGCATGCTAAACGGCAACCTACTTCTAGGTTCAGTGAGAGATCCTGTCTCAAGGGAATAAGGTAGAGAGATGAGTTGACACATACACACACACTCAGGCACGTGCACTTGCATATATGCAACAAGCGAATAAACAAAACGGCTGCTTCTTCCAACTGCATGACACTATTCAGTTCCAAGCAAGACACCATCCCTTGTGTTCTAAAGGCTCACCTGAGCCAGGCCTGTTGACTGGAGTCTGCCTTTAACTTCATGGAGCCCTTTCCTCAATGAAGGTGACACACAGCCCTGTTCTCAGTTCAGGGCGACGCTCACCAGAACCATCTCTTCCTGCTGTCTCCTGGTCTTTTCTCACTCATACAATGTTGCCCCTCCCCTCTTTGTGTGCCTCCTTTTCCGCATTACACTTGAAGTGTTGCCTAATGTTCGGCCTCCTCCCCTCCCTCTACCCCTCCAGCTCTTAAATCTGTTAAACAGCTCCCAGGTAGGAGGGAACTTGTTTATGACCTCCTAATTGGAATGCTACGCACATGTCTCTAATCATTACCATCAAAGTGTACTGGCGAATGCAGCCATGTAGATGAATTCCTGTCCCAAGTGTTCAGAAAAAGGCACCAGCGCCCCACTTCTCAGAGGAGGCAACAAAGCACAGATCTTTGGGATAGGATGGAATTCCGCGCATCTTGCCTTAGATAACGACCATCTGAGGTATACCAGAGTGGGGAGCCAGGGAAGTGCTCTGGAATCTAAGCATCGCCAAGCCACAGATACAGAGGCTACGTTCAGTGGGTCCTAGCCAACCCTCGGCTCCCCAGCCTGACTCCAAAGCTTACCTCTACTGAAGCAACAGACAAGCACACCGAGTCACCTCAGCTGGGTCACCAGGATCGCCGCAACCACCTTCAGCCTCAGCTCTGTGATCTGACAGGCTCTGTCAGCCCTTACTTCCCCGTGGGTGACCAGCTTCGGTGTGCTTCCTCCTGCCTGTCAATATTTAACTACCCTGTCAAGAGCTATTACATCACCTGTGTTCAATCCCACCTCTCTGACAGGAGAGGGTGTGTACATTCTACTCAGCTCAGCTCAACCAGTCAGGACCCAGGGCCCACCATTCATTTCTTCCAATGGACTAGGTGACTACTGTCCTGGACAGAGGGAGCTCAGAAATGAAACAATCCACTCCTTGAAATCTAGCTCAGACACAGATGAGGACACAGGAGGAGAAAGATTGTCCAGGAGTGGGGCCCCCAAAGACAGTGGCTGTGATAGCTAACACTGACTCTCAACTTGACAGGGTCTAGAATCAGCTAGAGACAAACTTGTGAGCAGGTCTCTGGGGGAGTTTTTAAATCAAGATAACTAATGGAGGAAGACCCACCCTAAGTGAGGGCCCTACCACTACCAAGGCTGGGTGGTAGCACAGAAGGAGAGAGTAAGATGAACGCCAGCATTCAAATGTTCTCTTCTTCCAGACTGCAGGTGCAGTGTGACCAGATGCCTCAAATTCAGCTGTCATGCTTCCCCAACATGACACACTGCACCACCAAACAAAGTGCCGAAAT
Organism: Acomys minous; assembly: GCF_964271855.1. Taxonomy (NCBI): domain Eukaryota; kingdom Metazoa; phylum Chordata; class Mammalia; order Rodentia; family Muridae; genus Acomys; species Acomys minous. Next base: position 62,768,658 of record NC_140483.1, on the reverse strand, counting down.
CAACCCTTTCTTCCTTAAGGTGCTTTATCGGGTATGTGATCACAGCAACCAGGACAGTAACCGATAAAGTAACACTGGAGGTGACATCTCTAAGGGGCCACATTAGGATCCTGCAACCAAAGGACGATCTGACCACATGGACCTCTGCTCAGAGACTCAGCTCAGACACAGGTTAGTTGCATAGACAGGCAGCATTGCCAGAGAGTAAAGCAAAGAGACTGGCCACCTCACAGGGCCTCATGAAAAGCTGCCTCAAGAGCTGTATCAAAAGCTGAGCATCTTGGGGCAGTGTAGTTCAGTTGGTACAGTGATTGCTTACTGTGCATGAGGGCCTGGGTTCAATTCCCAGCACCACAAAAAATCAGGTATGGCGGTTCATGCCCATCAGCACTCAGAAAGTATGGGTAAGAGGATTACAAGTGTAGAATAGTCTTGGTTACATAGTAAGTCTGAGCCCAGTCTGGGCTCCAGGAGACCTTGTCTGGGGAGGCAGGGGACAAAAGGCTGAATATCTGAACAAAGGAGTTTCTGGGTTGTAAACTGACTGCATTTCATGGACTTATTCGTGCTACAAATGTAAGTGACTGTTCATGGAACTGAAGTAACAGATAAAACTAATGACTAGAGAAATTGCCTGGGAGCTAGCAGGATGGCTCACTAAAGGCTCTTTCTTTTTTAAAAAAAATATTTTATTAATTTATTCATATTACATCTAAATTGTTATCCCATCCCTTGTATCCTCCCATTCCTCCCTCCCTCCCGCTTTCCCCCTACTCCTCTCCCCTATGACTGTGACGGAGGGGGACCTTCTCCCTCTGTATATGCTCATAGGGTATCAAATCTCTTCTTGGTAGCCTGCTATCCTCTCCTTCCAGGCGACATAGCCATATATAGGGCACCAGAGTTCATATGAAAGTCAGTCCCCACTCTCCACTCAACTGTGGAGAACATCCTGTCCACTGGCTAGATCTGTGTAGGGGTTCAATGTTTACTGCACATATTGTCCTTGGCTGGTGCCATAGTTTGAGCAGGATCCCTGAGCCCAGATCCACCCATCATAACATTCTTCTTGTATGTTTCTAGGACCCTGTGGATCCTTCTGTTTCCCCATTCTCCCATGCTTCTTTTGCCTAAAGTCCCAATAGGATGTCCCCTTCTGTCCCACTTTCCTGATAACTGAAGATTTTCATGGGATATGCCCCTTGGGCTAGTGTCCAGATATAAGTGAGTATATACCATTTGACTCTTTCTGCTTCTGGGTGAACTCACTCATTATGATCATTTCTAGTTCAATCCATTTGTCCACAAATTTAAGAAATTCCTTGTTTTTAATAGCTGAGTAGTATCCCATAGTGTAAATGTACCACCGTTTCTTTATCCATTCTTCTACTGAGGGACACTTAGACTGTTTCCATGTTCTGGCTATTATGAATAAGGCCACTATGAACATGGTTGAGCATATGTCCCTGTTGTGTGGTGGAACATTTTCTGGGTATATTCCAAGGAGTGGAATAGCTGGCTCTTTCTTAAAAGTCCAGGTAAAGGTGGGTGGAAAGAATAAACTCCAAAGTCATCTAACGTCCACAGTCATCCATTGGATGGCACACATGTGCACAAACACCGACACCCACAGAGTGGAGAGAGAGAGAGAGAGAGAGAGAGAGAGAGAGAGAGAGAGAGAGAGAGAGAGGGAGAGACAGAGACAGAGAGACAGAGACAAAGAGACAGAGAGAGACAGAGACAAAGAGAGAGAGAGAGAGAGAGAGAGAGAGAGAGAGAGAGAGAGAGAGAGAGAGAATAAGAATGGAAGAAGGGGAGGAGGGAGGAAGTCATTGCCTGGGACCCATTCTCAAGGTAAGTAAGAGGAGAATTCATGTGGCAAAGCTGCATTCTTTGCTGGCCAAAGGAATGAGTCTGAGACTATTAGGCTCGGCTAAAGGTAAACAGTGGCCTCTCATGTGCATTCCTAGTCATTCCAGAACTTGTCTTCCAACACAGCATTGCTGACACTTACTGAATGGAGTAAGTGGACTTAAATAACTCAGAGGCTGGCCGAGCTACAGGGCGTCACCGAACTGCCATCCTCATTTCATCTGTTAGCAGCCGCCTCGGAAGCTACTCACTTGGGACATTTTTGTTTTCCTTCAAAGTCTGAATTTACCACCAAAGCATGGCCCTCTTTCTACCCAAATTTCCCCCCAGCTTCATGCTCCAGAGAACAAAGATTCCCATTTATGTGTGAACATTCGGAGAGCTCCACCACCAGAGAGCCCCTGGAGAGCCTGCCCTGGAAAGTACTGGTGTATTTGAATTGCAAAACACAGCCTAGGGATGGCAGTGTATCTAATTAGGGTCTTGTCCCAAGCTCTCAGGAGACTGTCGAAGCAGATTGGCTGGTAGGTCTTTGAAGCAATTTTGTGAAAGAGTTTTGTGTGCATACTTACTAGAGTATACATCCAAGGCTGACCGCATCTACAGCCAACTATGATACCTTAAGGATAGCGTTTGACAAATACTGACACTGCCACCCATCTAATACAAACCGATGACCCATGGCTAATGCCCACCAAGGGGACTGCAGACATGTTAAGTCAATCAGTGACCAAAAGCAGAAAGTCCCTTCAGGTTCTGCTCCTCAGCTCCGGAGAATACAATTTAAGCTGAGTGTGCTGACAGCCCAACACTGAATGGGAAATCACAGGAAACTCAGGTTTCTCCATATTCAGTCATGTTGTGTCTCTTTTTCTGTTTGCTTGAAAAAAAATCTTCCTGTATGTGCCCGCACAGGAATGTTCCCATGACTACAGCCATGCACACATGTGCCAAGGCAAGGCATGTGTGGAAGTCAGGGGACTAGCTTGGCTGTTGGTCCTCGTCCTCCACCTGGTTTGAGACAGTCTTCTGTTTTCCGTTGTGTATTTCAGGATGGGTGGCTTTCAAACTTCTGGAGACTTCCCTGTCTTTATCTCTCATCTCAGGGTGGGAGCACCAGGATTACAGGTGTAAGCTACCAAACACACTGGATTTATGTGGGTTCAGAGGTTCTGAACTCAGGTCTTCACACCTGCATTAATCACTGAACCGCATATTCTGTTTTTTAAGCCTAGCTTTAAAAAAAAACTTTCTTACACAGTAGCACACAGCACATGTGGCATTAAGAACACCACACATTATAAATGGCGTAGTTATTCCTACTAATTGCTGAATGCCCAGGGATTTCTGCACCCAATTAGAGATGACTTGCATCATTTATCTTGTCATCGAGCTAGAAGGATGAAGTGTTATATGACCTCTGGTCTTTAGTTTGTTTGTTTTGGTTGTGTTTTTTGAGACAAGGTCTTGCTATGTAATCCACACACACCAACTCATAATCTTCTGGCATCAATCTCCTGTAGTACTGGGATTAAAGGTATATACCTCCCATGTCTGGCGTGCTCTCTCTCTCTCTCTCTCTCTCTCTCTCTCTCTCTCTCTCTCTCTCTCTCTCTCTTCTCTTTCTCTCTCATATGCAGTCTTCGCAGATTTTAGCCCCTGTGTGGTACATGTCCAGGCACTGTGCATAATGTAACTGGTAACTGCATGCATCGGCCTATTGAGAATAACTGCAAAGGTTATTAACATTCCCAGACTTTAATCTTGACAAACCTTCCCTTTTGAATATGTGAAATGTTTTCCTTGTATCTCTTGTATTCCTATATTTACAGAATAAAAGAAGGAATCTGGGCTTTAACAAGGAATCATAAGATGAGTCATAAAACAGAACATTAAACCAAAGTCAATTTACTTATTTGCCAGTGTTCTGGGACCTACCTCTGACTCCCCATTCTAGATCCAGTTTTTTCTAATTTTTCAGAGATAAAAGTTTCAGATTCTTTAAGACCCAGTTGAGTCTTTGAAACAAACATTATTTAAAGGCAGGTTTAATAAATAATATAAGTTTTAAAAAAGATTTCATGTCTTTATTTAGTCTCTCTCTCTCTCTTTCTCTCTCTCTCTCTCTCTCTCTCTCTCTCTCTCTCTCTCTGTGTGTGTGTGTGTGTGTGTGTGTGTGTGTGTGTGTACTCCCATGTGTCCATCTGCCTGTCCATGTGTGTCCACAAAGAGATCAGAGGACAGCTTATAGAGTCAGTTCTCTCTTTCTACTCTGCAGGTCCCTGGGATCAAACTCAACTTATCGTGCTTGGTGGTGACATCTTGACACGCTGAGCCGTCTTGCCAGGCCAAGGTTTTTTTTTTTTATATATAGAAATCAAAACAGATGTTGAGATTTAATTTTTGGACTGGAACATTCAGAAAGCCCAACACAAAAGTGACGAACAGCTGAGTCCATCTTCAAGCCATGTCCCTCTGAGACTGCCCTGTAGGATCTGAAGTGTTAGAAGTATACATGCCAGGCCTCCCCAGACCTCTTAATTACAGTCACCAGGGGACTGGGGAGAGGCCTCAGGTAGTAGAGTGTTAACTGTATAAGCATCAGGACCTGACACTGATCCCAATAAACCATGTAAAAAATATCCAGGTGTGGAGGTGCATGCTTAGCCTCCCAGGCCTTCAGAGGAAGAGACAGGCAGATCCTTGGAACCACCTGGCCAGCTAGCCCAACAAAATCTGGAAACTAAAAACCCATGAAAGGTCCTGCCTCAGAACTCAAGGTGGCTGGTGACTGAGCAATGGCATCTAAGGCTAACCTTTGGTTCCACAGGCATTTGCACCCACGTGTTCCCACACACCATCCTCACTCCTGTAAAACCTCTCTTGCCTCTGAGGCAGGGAAGTAACACGTTCAGAGTTGGTTTAAACCTGAAGAAGAGAGAGAAGCCTCCATCAAATATCTGACATTGTTAAAAGGAAGGAAATGTTCCTCGAAGCGTTTTGACAAAGAAAACAGCATGGCAGAGTATAATGAACTTCTTCTAGGTGAGACATTGGTCCAGAGTCCAGGAGGCCATCAAAGGGAATCTCCAGAGGAGACTGATGGGTAAGTTAATTGTCAACCTGACAGGACATAGTTACTTGGAGACAGGCCTCCAGGCATGACCATGGGGGGTTTACTTGACCACACTAACTGGGGTGGGATGACCCCTGAGTGGCACCATCCCCCTGCTGGCTGGGTCCCTGAGCAGTAAAGTGGGGAAGGGGAGCTGAGCAGCAGCAAGCACCCATCCCTCTCTGTTCCTAACTGTGGCTGTGGTGTCACCAGCTCCTTCATATTCCTGTAGCCGTGACGCCTCTGCCATGATGGACTTCACTCTTGAACACAGTTTTTCTCCCTTGAGTTTCTTTGCATTGGATTATTTTATCAGAGCAGTGGGAAGAAGGAAAAAAAACTCTGAGACAAAAGCTCAGGAAGCCAGAAGGCTGGACATCCCTGGATTAGATGGGCTGCCTACAGAAGGCGAGCTTCCATTTCAAGATAGAATGGCCTGTTTCTCACTGAGATTCTCCTCCACACACATGGCTGGGCACCATCCTTAGCTCCTAATAGCTCCTTGTTGGAAGATTAAACTAGGCAACCCTGAGTGACCCCAGGAGTTTTCTATTTACACCTCAAAAATCATTGCACGGGTAAGGAAGGGGAAAAGGGCAATTTTTGAAACACAAGGGAACTGTTTTGAAGTACAGCGTTTGGGTATCTGATAGGCATCTGTGTAGAGTTCATGGTGTTGGTAATTGGAGAATATGGCTTCCAGTGATTTTTGACTTGCTTGAGCCCAAAGCTGTTTGTGCAATTGAAATGGTTAAGTAGTTAGGAAAGAGAGAACCCAAGATCAGTTCCCAGCACCCATGTTGGGCAGCTCACAATCCTGTGCACAAACTTACATACATACACACACAAAAAAACTTTAAAAAAAATAGTATGTATTTAAATAGGGAAGCAACACATGAACTCATCAGAGAAAAGGGACTCTGACCACAGAGCAAACATTCTAAGCTGCCAACAGAGGGGACACTGAAGTCCTATGCAAAGAAGGCAAAGCCACAACTGGTGAGCAAAAATGACTAATGGTGAAGCGGTCCCTGACACAACAATGAATACAGAACAATGACATGAAGTAAATAAAATTTCTTTTCTGAAATAACATCTATGTTTTATTTATTGAGAGCATATTTTCTGAAACCAGGACTCTAAATAAGACAAAGCATTTTTATATGAATTTGTGGGGCATGGGCGTGAGGAGTGGTTGGTGGTACTTTTGGACCCTATGCATAGAGAATGAGCAATCATCTTTTATGGCCATGAGACAGAGGAATCACAGAAAAAGCCTGTGAATGTGGTCATCCAGAAAACATGAAAAGTTCCCTAAAGGGGAAAAAAAAAAGAAAGGGCAAAAAATATGCAAAAATAAAATCTGAGTGCAAAAAGATTATTGGGCAAGTGAGGGCTGTAGGCAAAAATCACTGTAAATTTCATATGAAAGAATGAATATGCAAAAACATTCATTCCCAAGGCCCTTAAGGAAGTGCTCTGCTTCAAGATATTAAGACACTATTTAAAATATCAGAACCCAAACATTAAAGTTCTCAATACTATAACAAGGACAAATAAATTGCTGGCACAGAATAGAAAGTCTAAAATCAGATTTGTGAGCTAGGTTAAGGTGATTTTAATAAAAGTTTGCTAAAATTAACACTTAGGATGATAAAAAAAAACCTACAGATTAATTAACAAACTCTATAATTCAGTAAGATATATCACTGCTTTGCTGATGACAGAAGTCCTGCATGGCACTATCTCACATAGTACATAAACCTACATCTTTGAAAGATTTGTAAAACAAATGATAAAGTCTTTTTTAAAAACATGAATAACAGAGTCTAGAGAGATGACTGAGAAGTTTACAGCCCTGGCTGCTTGCTCTTCGAGAAGGCCTGGGTTTGGTTCCCAGCACCCACACGAGCTCACAGCCATCACTAACCCCAGTTCTTGGGAGTAGATGCCCTCTTCTGGCCTCCATGGTCACTGGCTTATAGACATATATGCAGGCAAAATACCAGTATACTTAAATTAAAATGAATTAAATCTTAAAAAAAAACACAGAAAATCAAGAGTGTTTTGTGAGACTGTATTAAAGTGTGTTTTTTGTAAATCCAAAGTAAAGAAACTACTGAACTCCAAAGCCATAAAGAGAAAATTGTATACAATTTATATAAAGCCAATAACATTTTAAGCCAAAACTATGAACCAACCTAAAACAAAACAACAAAATATTTCTTTGAAAAAATAAGACCAATTGTAAAGATAACTCTTTCAAGTAACATGAAGAAACAGACCCCACCAGAAAACTGGGTGAAGAAACATAGCCCATCATACTGGAAAATATATGCTTTTCACCATCAAAAAGTCATGTCTTTTATTTAATAGACGCACTAAAATTATAAAACAGTAATAATATTCGGATACTATTGACAAGTGTGAGGAAACAGGCAATCTCTTGCACCATTAGAAAAGAAAATTTTTCTCTTCCTTGATTCTACTCCTCTCTGTCTCTGTCTATATGGCCCCTTTTTCTTCTCTCTCCCCATGCTCATATAATAAACTTCTCAATGTCATTTAAAAAAGTAAAATTTACATTTTGCAGAAATTAATTAGTTCCCACCTATGGAAATTTAAAATCAATGTTATCACTCCTTCAGCAGTCACTTTTAGGATCTACCTTATGAATAGAAGGTGACAAGTTTGTTTGAAATTGTGCCCTTTACAATACTGCCTGTGACAATATGACACTGAACACTTTTTGAATGGCCCTCACTATAGCCACGGTTGTAGAAATTGTGTCCCATGGAGTATCAGACACAAATCACAAAACGTGACGTTGGCCTTTATATATTCTCTCAGAAAGATCTGTATAGGGGCTACAGAGTTAAGAGTGCTTTTGCTCTTGCAGAGGACCTGGGTTCCGTTCAGAGCCACATGGTGCCTCGTAACTGTCTCTAACTTCAATTCCAGCAGATCTGACATCATCTTCTTTCACAGGCACTAGGAACATGTAGTGTACATACATATATGTCGACAGGATACTCATCATAAATACATATAATGAGTAAATCTAGAATTGCCTGGGAAGGAGTATCAGTTCTATACCATGTTGGCCTGTGGACAAAGTCTGTCTGAGTTTATATTAATTAGTACCCCATGAGTGGTGACCTTCCCTAGGCAGGAGATGCTGGACTGGGTTAGAACGGAGAAGATTAGCTGAGCGCTAGCATGAATGCATCAGTTCTTTGCTCTCTGCTCTTCACTGTGGCCATAATGTAACCAGTTGCTTCAAGTCCCTGCCATCTTGATTTCACTGAAATAAACTATAACCTGGGACTATAAACCAAAACCGTCTTTCTATGCTAAATTGCTTTTCTTAGATTGATTTATCACAGCAACAGGATATGAAACTAAGACAAGATGTTATGTTTAAAAGCAAAGTCAAGAAAAAAGTCCCCAAAACAGTATTAGATGTATATGCATACATGAATTCAAAATATCCAGCACGAAAAGGTGGAAAGATGGTACAGTCGGTAAAGTGCTTGCTCGGCAAACATGAGAACCTGAGATCCATCCCCCAGAACTCACCAGACCCACACTGCTAGTGAAAAGAGCCAAAGGGGTCCTGGGATCACTGGCCAGGAGCACAGGAGAGTCAGTCTAGCTGAGCTGGTAAGACACCCTGCACAAAATCAATGGTGGAGAGTGGCCGAAGAAGGCATTCCATAGCAACCTTTGGCTTCCACTTGTATGAACATGCACACACACACACATACACACACACACACACACACACACACACACACACACATACACAGAGAGAGAGACAGAGACAGAGACAGAGACAGAGAGACAGAGAGAGACAGAGACAGAGAGACACAAAGAGAGAGCTTCACTTCAATGAAAAATAAAAATATTTCATAGCTAGAAAGTACTCTCAGCTTCATTTCCCCCTCTCTCCTATTGTATGAATTCCAAGGTTAACCTGAAGTCAGAATCAACCACTTAGTAATATTACATTGAATGTTACAAACTTATACAAATGCAAGACAATCTTCCCTTGACTCCCAATACCTATGACCCTACAGCCTGACAAAGGTTGATTTATCTTTTCTTTAACGAACATAATCATCAAGCACATCAATCAAGGAAGACAAATACCCAAATCATTCGATTTAGCAAAACAGCATTTCTTCACTTTTGCTTAGACATCCACAGGCAAAGGCCAACACAAATTTTCTTCTTTTATATGTACGTTTTATTTTATTTTTACTTTTGTGTACCTGGGTGTCTGTGTGTGGGTATGTGCAGGTGAGTGCAATACTCACAGAGGCCAGAAGAGGGCATATGATCCCCTGAAGCTAGAGGTACAGGTGATTGCAGGATGTAGGTTACTACAACCTAACTCAGGTCCTCTGTGAGAGCAGCAACCCACTCTTAACAACTGAGCCATCTCTCCAGCCCCCAAAACAAATGTCTTTAAATACCTAATGGAGTCCTTCGTCACAGGAAAGCTCATTAAACTTTGAAGAGCAGACAACTGAGTTTACAAAAGAACAGTCCAACTAATAAACCACATTATTCGTCTCCGACAATAAACTTCCCATCATTATAGTTTCATGAAATACAATAAAAACACTCATTAATTATTCATGATGTTTCTACCGTACAAGATTAAGAAAACAAAACAAAGCCGTGTGAAAAGCAGAAATGTCGTTTTCCAAAAACAGTTAGGTCAAGCAAACTAAACCTCAGAAAAACTTCAGATGCTGGGGGACAGGAGTCCTGCTAGCCTTGAACACTGCAATCAGCTTAGTTTCTAGAACAGAACAGTAGAGAGCTTTGAGAGGCCCGCTTTCTTACAGGCTGCTGGAATGTTCCTTGGTTTTTTTGCTGACGAACCTCAGACAAAGTCAGTACCAGGGTTACCACCTCCTGCAACCCCAAACACTGTCAAGTAACCTGTTCAGGATGCAGCTTTTTAAACTAAACAGTGGGGGTTTCTCTTGCAATTTTACATGGTTTAGGAACTGTAACACCAAGAATTTCATTTTTTTCTTCTTTTTATTGTGTGTGTTATGGTTTATTCCTGAGGCATATTTATTTGTGAGGGAGAGACACACACATGGAGATCAGATGACAACCATGTGAGACCTGGGAATCAAACTCAGGTTGTTGGGCCTGGTGGCACCTTGGTGGCAGGTGTCTTTACCTGTTAAAGCCTCTTGCTATAGGGCAGCTAAGGCATGCTAGGTTGCCAAATGGGATTTCCATGCAAATTATTTTGGTTAATTCCCTCCCCTATTCCCTCCTCATTTAGCTGCTGTACCCTTTGTCCCCAATATCCCCTTCTACTCTATGCCACCCCTACTTGCCTCAAAGCTATTCTTTTTTTCCCAGTCCCATAAGCCTCTAACTTCCGGGCCTTACTTCGCCTCTATAGAGATGTTAGCAGAGGCTAGTTAGGATCCATATATGAGAGAGAACATGCGCTGTTCATCTTTTAGACTGGGTTACCTTGCTTATTACAATCTATCCCAGTTTTTTTTAAGTGGGTGGTGGTGGTGCATGCCTTTATTCCCAGCACTCAGAAGGCAGAGGCAGGTGGATCTCTGAGTTTGAGGTCAGCCTGCTCCGTTGAGTGAGCTCCAGGGCAGCCATGGCTACACAGAGAAACTTTGAATCTTAAAAAAAAAAAAAAACCACCACCAACAACAAACAAACAAGAAAGAATCATGGAATCTTCTCCAATTCCATCTGTCTTATAATTCCTCTTTCTTTACAGGTAAAAAGAATTACATCAGCTGTACAGACCACATTTCCATTATCACTCCATCTATCAACAGATATCAAGGATGGTTCAATCTTCTTGCTATTATGAAAAGAGCAGCACTGAACGTGGATGGTCCAGTGTGTCTGAAGTAGGGTGTAGAGTCCTTGGGATATATGCCCAGGGATGGCATAGATGCATCACATACAATCTCCTAAGAAGCCTGCTACTGATTTCCAAAGTCATACATTAGTTTATACTCCCAACAACATCGGCCAAAACAAGTTTTATTTTATTGTATTTTATTGTATACGTATATTCCAATGTGCACAGAACCAGAGAAGGACATTGGGTGGCCTGCTTTACCACCTTCCACTTTATTTCCTTGATACAAGGACAGCCAGCAAGCCCCAGGGATCCTCTGAACTCTGCTCCTGCTCGGGACTGGGGTCACTGGTGTGTACACCACCAGACCTGGATTTTTCTGTGGGATCCTCACATTTGTGCACATTTGTGCAGTGAGTGCTCTTACCCACTGAGCCATCTCTCTAGCCCCATGAGACAAGTTGTAAACAGTCAAACTCAACCTGTGTAAAGATCCAGATGTAAGGACAGTATGTTAATCTTACTGATATCTAATTCTCTTCGAGACTCTCCACCACAGGGGCTCAGTAAAAATGGCAGTGATGATGTCATCAGTGTGGTCCCAGAACCTGGAACATGTACCACAGTTGGTACATATTTAGGTTGAATATGCTGTATGACAGGAATTTCTCCTTTATGCATCTGATAACATCCAGAACATGGAGAAAACATTCCCTCAGCTATGGCTGCACTGGTGGGGCTGGGGAGATGGCTCAGTGGGTAAGGCACTTGCATCACAAGCCTGAGGAGGTAAGTTCAATTGCCAGAAGCAACATAAAAAGCTGGGTGTGCACCAGTAACCCCAGCACTAGGGGTAGAGAGAAGAGACCCCCAGGGACTTGTCTGGCCATCCACTCTTGCCAACTAGTGAACTCCAGGCCCTGTCTCAAGGCAACAAGATGATGAGAGAGAAAGAGAAGAGAGAGAGAGAGAGAGAGAGAGAGAGAGAGAGAGAGAGAGAGAGAGAGAGAGAGAGAAGGAGGCCCCTGTGTTGCCCTCTAGTCTCCACACAGGCATGTGTGGTCTTACCTGCCCGCAACACACACCATACACAAACACACAAATGGTATGAGGAGTAACGTTATGTGTCTTCCCACATGTTAGATTTCCAATATGAGAACGGACACCTCAGAGAATCAGAACATCGCTGTGGCTCTTGAGAAATATACTGCACAATTAGTTCTGAAATACACAAGTACGTTCGTGAAAAAGTTCACTAAAGTTGTGGAAAATTGCAATGCACTGAATTCATAAATTAGACTTCAGCTTGGCTCCATTAATGATTGCCTTTTCTCTTTGGTACTTCAGCTCAGGAATACTCTGAAATTTTGCCACATCCTTGCATGTACATACTCATGTTCATGTGTGTGCATGCTCAACTGGGAAAGTGAGCATATAGAGAGAACAGAGATCAACCAGCCATTTCTCAGGCACAACCTTTTTTGGAGGGGAGGGGAAAACAGGTCTCTCACTAACCTAATGTTCACCAGATAAGCTAGGGTGGCCAGTAAGCCTAGGAATCCAGCTGTCTCTCCCTCCCCAGTGCTGGGATTACAAGCATTTACCGCATGTCTGGGTTTTTTAAATGTGGGTTCTGGGGCTCAAACTCAGGTACTCATGTTTGGTCAGCAAGTAAGTTATGTGCCTCCAGCCTCACTTCTGAGATTCTCAAAGAAACCTGGGACAATGTCTTCCCTGACAGGCTGATGCCTTTTGTTTTTGAATACGCCTCAAAGACAGAAACCTTGAAAACTGAGATTCTAGTCACACTTCCACTGGCCAGTGATCTCTCTACTGAATGGACTCACAATAGACCAGGACCCTCTCAGGTATATTACTTACACGTGTGTTGATAAATATCGTTGGAGCTTTTCATGCTGAAAGAATTAGTGAGTTATTTCACAGAGGTGAACCTGATTTATGGGCCAATAAATAACAGGCTAAATAAGTCACAGTCAGAGATCAGCCTACACAGAGAAGAAACCCGACACCTGTGAGACTTCTCAGTCATAATGAAACTGAAGGCTGTCACCAAATGCTGTTATCTGTCTGGGTGGGAAAGTGCTCAGTAGAACAGCGATAGCCCAGAAAGTAGAAAATTGCATGAAAGCCAACAAAACCTTGGAGTGGATGGCAGATCGCGGACAATAACTGAGTGATAAAACAAAACTTTCCCAGGAACCCAAGTTGTCATAACATCACCCAGCTAGGGCTCTGAGCTTTTGTATCCAGCATCCTTATATTCCCAGGACACTCAAGGGATGCTTGGCTTGGGCAGTAGGCACATTCGGAGGTGCAGGCAATCTGGGAACATGAGAACAGGATTTCAAGATGGAATCTGCCTTCTGTGTCCAGTGAAGGATTTGACAAATATTTATAAACGATTTCCAGAGTGAGCATTCCTTCATTGTTCCCCATACCCATGGCTTACACACCGCAGTTAAATTCCAAGAATGCCTACAAAGATACTTCAGATTAAGAGGGCAGAGTTTCTAAAGGATAAGCCTAGATGCATGTGGCAGGCTAAGTGGTCCCCTCTTCCTTCCTTTCTATTTGTCTGGGGCACGGGTGATAAGAAATGAAAAGTCGCTTATCTTAAGAATGTTTCCTTTCAAGCATCATTAATGCAGAGAATGCAAATGCTAACAGAGATGAACCTGTGACCACCTTTTGTAAACAGTTGGGAAGGAGGCTTTCCTTTTGCCTTCCACTGGAGATCGGGGCAGATCGGGGGACAGGAAGAGAGACACAATGCTTAGGGACAGGGACAGAGTTAGATGGCCTCAATCAGAAGCTCAGACTGGCTACAGCACAGGTGGCGTCACTCTACAGTCCTCAGTTCCTTCAACCACTGTGCAAGGTTGGGAAAAGGCACCGGGTTATGGGGGAAAGCACTGTGGAATAGTTCCTAGAACCTAGCATCATTTGATATGAGCACCCCAGAACCCAGTGAGTATAACTGTGTGCCTCGGAATCAGATAACACCCTAACACGCGGTAAACGATTCTGGATTGAATGGTTGACTATAACAGATTTTCTACTGAGATCTCCCCACTTCTGGTTTTTGTTTTTCTTCTTCTTTTCATGTACATGTGGCATGTGTATGTGTGTGTGTGTGTGTGTGTGTGTGTGTGTGTGTGTGTAGGAACATATGTATGTAAATGCACATGTATTAGAAATCTCCCTTGCTCAATCAATTCTTTGAGGCAGGGTCTGTCAATAAGATCCAGAGTCCATGGATACAGTCAGTCAGCATGCTCTGAGGATCTCCTGGCTCTGACTTCCGAGACTAGAATTTAAAGGAAGATGCCATGACCACCTCGCATTTAGGAACGTTCAAGATACTCAAACTATCATCTTTTGCTTGTTTGTAACTGCTAAGCCAGCTTGCCAGCCCTCTCGTTAGCTTTCGGAGACAAGGCCTCAAGTAACTTACACTGGGTTTAAACTCACTAGGTAGCTGAGGATGGCCATGGACTCTTGATCTTCCCACCTTTACTTCCTGAGTGCTGGGATGGCAGGCATACACCACCACACCAGTTTATGTGGTGCTGGGGCTGTAACCCAGGCCTTCCTGCAGGCCAGACAAGCACTCTGCTAACTGAGCTACATGGCCAGTCTCCACAGTAGGGCTTTTTAAAACGGGAATGTTTCTTTGTGTCTTCAAAGTATGACTACTGCAACACGGGGCAGACACACAACTTTCAGAAGTGACTCCAAGGTGAGGCATCTGCACACCTAGAAGGACCAGCAGCATGTATACCTCCAGGGCCGTGGACAATGCCATGTGTAAAATCCACAGGACTGGAGGCGACAAGCAAAAGCCTGAAGACAAATGCAAGCAATTGTGGACTTATCCGTGTATTATTTTCTTGTCGCAGCCCTGCTCCACTCCGGGCTGATAAGATGGTAACTATTACAACATTTGGGATAAGTCCAGAGTGAGTCAAGATTCTGGTTGCACCTCTAATTCCTCCTTCCCTCAAGCAGGGTGTGAGCAGCAGGTGAGAACAGTACAGGGAAAGGTCTGCAACACCACAGACCCATTAATCCAACACCCAGGAGCTGTGAGCGGACAAATCTCCAAGACATCTGAGATCGTGAGGTATCTGGAATGGCTCTTACTCTGTAAAATCCCAGAGTCACTTTGTTTTTCTCCTTAATCCATCTACTTAGCAGTTGCATGCCTCACTACAGTTATTCAGTTCTGTGCCTGGGATGAAGGGACGCGGTGAATTTAATAGGTACACAAGGTAAGTGGAATGCTGAGACATATAGCTGGCATCACAGAAATGGAGACAGACAGGACTTACTGAGCAGGAAGGCAGCCAGCCTTGTAGGGATCTGTGCAGCTTGCACACAACACCCTTTGTTCCTTCTAAGACAGCACAGAGGCTCACGGAAGGAGATGAGGGACGAGGATGTGAGGGCTAAACACACACATGCGATGACATGACGTTAGGTGGCACTTGCCTGTAACAACTTGGTCCAGTATGCCAAGGCGGTGGCTCAGTCAGTAAAATGCTTGCCCAGCGAGCATGAGGACTGGAGTCCAATCCAAGCCTGATCTGAAGGCATGTCCTTGCAATTGCAGCGTTAGAGAGGTAGAGACAGGCAGATCGGGGCTCCCTGGCCAGCCAGCCTCGTCAAATAAGTGAACTCCAAGCTAGTGAGACCCTGTCTCAGAATCAAGGTAGGAGGTGGAGAGACGGACCAGCAATTAAAAGCTCTTGCAGAGGTCCCATGTTTATTCTCAGCACCTGCATAGAGCTGATCCTGAGACTCCAGCGCTCTAAGATCAACATTCTCCCAGCATCAGAAGGTTCCTGGCCTCATGTGCGTGCACACACACACACACACACACATGTACACACACACACTTCATTTTAAAACATAAATCTTAAAATTTCTCTAATGAAACAAGGTGGGTGGCACCTAAGGAACAGCTATGTACATGTCCTCCACATGTATAAGCACACGTGCATATGTGTACGGCACACACATGTGCACCCACACCCACACGTACACACACAGATGAATTACTCTTTGATTCTCAAGCCTACCTATCCTAGGGTGTCTGACACACTGGTGTTTACCCATCCTGTGAGCTTACTACTGGCAATAATGCTAACAAAGCTTTCATTGGAATATCAAAGGGAATGTAAAAAGAAATGTAAAATCAATACCAATACTTATTTCTAAAAGAAAAAAAAATTGTGTAGCTTTATTTGCTCTAAAAGTAAAAAAAAGAAAGGAAGCAAGCAAGGAAGGAGGGAGGTATGTAGGTAAAACACTGTGATACCACCCTCAGAAAGCACAGAGTAACTGTGAAGCAAGCCGGCTAAAAATTAAACAAAGGAATAAATCTTCAACTGGCACCAACCACTTTTTTAACAATGGGCACATTTGGGGGCTGGGGAAAAGGCTCGGCCATTAAGAGCAATTACTCCTCTTGTAGAGGGTCCAAGTTAAGTTCCCAGCACCCATGGCAGGGACCTAGAACCATAGTCACCTACAATCAGCTCCAAGGGACCTAACATCCTCTTCTGCCTCCTTGGGAACTCTTTTAATGTCTATATCTCCGTTCTCCCTCTCCCTCTTACTCGGTATGTGTGTGCCTGTTTCTCTCTCTCTCTCTCTCTCTCTCTCTCTCTCTCTCTCTCTCTCTCTCTCTCTCTCTCAAACAATTTTTTTAAATCTTTTTTTTTTTTTAAAGATTTTAGAAGGTGACTAACATTTTCTCTGTCAGTTACACGTCACTCACTGTGCTTTCTTGTGCTCCCTGTGGCCTTGGGGGCGTGAGGCAAGTCCCAGACAGAGTCACTGAGTAAGGACCAAACAGAAAGGACTCTTGGGAGGAGCCCCAGGCAGTAAGAGCTCTGCCTCTGTGGGGCCTCAGGAGTGGGCTCTGACTTTAAGAGCCGGAGGTACCCAAAGACCATTCCCTCAGAAGACGGCACCTCTGAGTTGCTTAAGCTCTCAGTCTTTTTCAAAGGATTTGTATAAGAGTGCTCACCTGTGTGGGGATGCAGCCTTAGCCTGTGTGAAACCATGGGTTTCACCCTAGCATCACACGAAGCAGGCATGGTGGTACCCACGTGTAATCCCAGCACCCAGGAGGTTGGGAGGACATCCTTGGCAATACAGAGAGTTCAAGGCCAGCCTGGGCTCTCTGAGACCTTATCTGTAAAAGCCAACACCTACCTCATGTGTTTATTTCGAGAATTAAATAAACTCGTGCATAGTTCAGCACAATGTCTGTTTTAGACAATGCTTGGACTATTTCCCGACCCTTATTATCTTGCCTGGTTTTCTTGTCAGATTTGCAAGTGATATTTCATTTGAGAAGAGGTGCAGATTGTTACAGGTGTGGAGGAGCCGGAGAAAAGGCTCAGTGTTTAAGCATATACAAGTGGTTCACAACCACCTGTAATCCCAGTTCCAAGGGATGCAACACCCTCTTCTGGCCTGTGCCAGCACCTACACACATGTAGTACACAAACAGACAAGCAGGTAAATGCACAAACATATAAATAAAACCAGACCATTAAATAAACAAAACAAAACAAAACCAAAAACACTGCTTTGATGAAACAAATCACGGTTCCAGAATACTGTGGCTGTGAGGTCCTGACTTGGTCCTCTGCTGGGATCAGTGTCCCTTGAGTAGCTAATGGATCCACTGTGATTTCTTCACTCAGCACTTCAGACACAGGCATCCACACCTGCTTGCACGCTTCTGCTCATATTAGCAGGAAGGAAAATACCAACCTGGATTCAAATTCCAGGGTGAGCCACAGGTGGTATCAGGTGCCAGCCCCTGACAACGGGGCATGAAAGAAACCAATGTTCCTGCCACAAGTAAAAATATTACTGCAGTGTGTCTATTCCAAATATTTACTCTTTTTGGCTGAAATACCAGCGGGCAGCAGGGCTTCTGTTTGAACACTGCTTTGAGTAGAACTCATGGAAACGACTTAGAAACTTCGCATAAGAACATTGTGACTGCACTTGTGACATCCCACATCATCCAGTACAAAGAAAAGCCCAGGCTAACAGAGTCATCATCATAGCTGTTTCCACACAGCCAGTCCCCAAACAAACCTATACACCCCTTTGCCTTAAGCTTTAAAACGTGCTTCAGAAGCACAGACTATCAACGAAGGTTAAGGGCTTGGTAGTATTGTTGCTTTTAAAGTCAAATACCTAAGTTGGGGAAAATAAAACAATTAATGTATTTATTTTTATGATGTGTGTGAGGAGGGGGTGGATGCAGATGCCCTTGGAGACCATTAGATAGTTCTGGAACCCCTAGAGCTAGAGTTAGAGGTGAATTTAAGCCCCCCCACCCCACCCCGCACTGTAGGTTCTAGAAACTGAGCTGGGGTCCTCTTCAAAAGCAGTAAATGTTCCTAATGACTCAGCCATCTATCTAGCCTCCATTTAAAATCTCTTAAGCCTACAATAAAAGCAATAAATCTTTCCACTGGTAGGCATGATAATAACTGTAATTTCCTAGATGGTATTTGACATAATGCTGCCAAAGATGATTAGATGGCACTTTAGTCAATCTTAGTTTGGGTCTGTGTGTTAGTGTGTTAATGTGTGTGTGTGTGTGTGTGTGTGTGTGTGTGTGTGTGTGTGTGTGTGAGAGAGAGAGGGGGGGGGAGGGAGAATATGTTTGTATATGAGTCTGTATGTGTGTGACGGAGACAGAGGGAGAGAATGTGTATGTGTCTACATGTGTACGTGTGTACATGTATGTGTCTACACACATGTGTGTACAGATGTGGATATTTGTACATATCTGCATGTAGAGGTCAGAATCAATGTTTAGCATCTTCTTTGACAGCTCCTTAGGTCAGCTTTGAAACACTGATCCCAGTGCTCACCACACCCAACTGGCTGGCCTGGGGGCCCCAGGGAGCCTCCTTGCCCGCCTCCTTAGCACTGAGCACACAGTACATGCTCCACACCCAGTGTTCTACACGGGTACTAGGCATCAAATTGTGGACAGCAATTTACCAATCAGCCGTCTCCGCATCCGCTTTAATTCTTCTTTTATATTTCTTGTAATGTTTTTAAACCAACTCAAAATATTCACACATATTTAAAAAACCTGCCACCAATAGTTTCTGGTTTTCCCTGAGGAGTTAGTAAATCAACAGGAGCATATGGAAATGAGGCTGAGGTGGCTGCGCTTCCTGAGCAGGAGGCACGATCAGGTCTGAAACCGTTTGATCCTGTCGCTGTGTCTGCTGAACGCTCCAAGTCATGTTCGGATACAGAATGCCTTTTATTCAGGAACCTCTAGAAAGGAGATTGCATCGCCAGAAACTCAGCCACGGCCGCTGAAAGGCAGCATTAATCCTGATCCGGGGATAGTACATGAAACACTTGACAGGAATCCAAACTTTCCTGTAGCCCCCCACTAAGAGGCTCATCTTTCACAATTTTAACTGGAAGGGAAGGGAGGGTTTGATCTTTTTACAATGCGAAGGGTGAACCTAGCTGAATTTCTTCCTTGTGTTTCTTATTAACGGATGGACTCGGCTTCTATGCTGACTATTCTGGGATGCATTGTGCTCTTTAGAAGCTCTGAGGTGAACAACGCTGCGGAGAGGTGTCAAGGGCAGAAGTGCCAGCTGAATATTTACAAGACCAGGCAACACAGGAGAAGAGCTTCAGCAGCCCTTGTATCACCCTGCAGCACCCTTGGCCATTGATTTTTCATGACCACCAAAGGACCAAGGAAAAGAAGCTATGGCAGAATGTCCATCACCACACAGGAAATAAATAGCAACAACAACAGCACCCCCTCCAGCCCATCCTTTCAGGAAGCCATGAGCCAAACAGAATGCCTATTGCTGTTGTTGAGCTTCTACACACCTGCCACGGCCCCACCTGGCCTGCCCGCCGCCACCATCCACGGTGAAGCTCCAGCTCAGGCGTGCCTTCCCACAAGCACGTGTGCAGCTCAAGTAGCCACAAACCACATTCTGTAGAATTATGCTTAGGATCTCAGGTCCCAGAAGCAGTTTATGCAACTGGCCCAAGCATCTTAAAACTGAGACTGACGAAGCACAAGAACAACTCCCATATAATGACTGTGTCCACAAAATTCTCCCTTTTGGGGGAGTCCACTCACATATTTATATGTATATACAAGCACACAAATTCATATGCATAAGCATACATATGTACGCACATATATATATAAACAAGTACACACATGCTACACATAGACATGTATATATACACATTAGCACATCCACACTTACACACACATGAATGCTCATGATCACACACCTATATACCAGTACATATATGGGCATTTATGTGCACATATTTACTTGGACACATATACACATGTACACCCATATGTACACACAGATACATAAGCACATGGACACATGTGTTCACATATACACACATACTAAATCAGTCCAAATCTATCTTCTTTCCTCCCTTAAAACTGATTTTTGCTACTGAGTAGCTGAAATCCAGACTAATTTATCTTCTGCCAGAGCAGCAAGGATGTGTGTCTAGGAAGTGAAACTTGGGAGTCACAGCCTGGTCCTCACTGGAAAGACTGTGAGACTACCAGGCTTGCCCAGAGAAGCTCTAAATGTGTAGGCATGGATGACTTGTCTTACACGGATGACTAAGAAAGGGGAGGTGGGCACCAGCTCTGCAAGGAATAGAAGCATAGGAGCCTTCTAATGAAGCGTGCCAGGGCTTAAAAATAAGAGCTCCTGGGGCAGAAGGTGGTAGCAGTTACAGTGTGCCCACCTAGCATGCACAAAGGCTCAGCGCACATATCCATCACTGGATGAAGCTGATCATGATAACGTGAGCCTGTTACGCTGGGAGGCAGGAGGATCAGGAGTTAATCCCAGCACTGGTGGTTGTGGGGGAGGTGGAGGCAAGATGTCCAAGAGTTTAAGGTCATCCAGGCGGCACAGTTTAAGGCCAAGCTTGGCTATGGAAGATCCTATCTCAAAAAAAAAAAATTTTTTTTTTTTAATGAAAAGGCAGCTGGTTTTGAGAAAAGTGACTTGCCAGAGTGTAGCTGCAGCTGTCCCAGGAACATCAGATGGATGTCACATACAGCCTTCTTTCCCAGCTAACCCATCAGACACAAAGCATGCTGTTGCATGCTGAAAAGGTGGGCATTGTGTCATACCTGAGCTCTGCACAGCATCCCAAACAAGGCAGAAAGGAAAGAGGGAGCCGGGATGGGCAGACGAGCAGCCCTGTGTTAATCTGGCTGAACTAATGAAGACTCCACAGTGTCCTACAAATCTGAGGCGATGATGGTGAACCAAGATGCCCTCTGTGTCCACTGAAACTGCCTCAGCCAGGGAGTCAACACTGAGCTTCAGCTTTGCCTGTGACTGACAGGCTGTCCACAGGTCCCCTTCTTACACTTGATGCCCTTGCTGTCCCAAGTGCTCCAGGACTGAATAAGATTAGTGTACATACAGCTAGCTGTGCATGTTTGTGTGTGTGTGTGTGTGTGTGTGTGCGTGTGTGTGTGTGTGTGTGTGTGTGTGTGTGTGTAGGACAGCGGACACCTCAGGTGTCTTCACCACTTGCTAACTACTTTGATTTTAACACAGGATCTCACTGACCTGGAGATTGATGATTGGGCTATGCAGGCTAGGCTAACCCAGGAGTCCTGGGGATTCTCCTGTGTCCACCTCCCCAGTGCTGAGATTACAAGTACACACCACCACACTCGGCATTCTATGGGCATTCTGGGAGTTGAACTCCAGTGCTCACGCAGGCAAAGGACCTTAAGCTCCTCTCCGCTGAGCAGAGATCAAGGCATACAGCACCGTGTCCGTAAATATTTCTGGAAGTACTGTAGGAGACTTGTAGACCTCTGAGAGGAGGACAAGCTTGCCTAAGGGCAAGGACTAGGCAGGTTGCACAGCCCCTGGGCTATGCTGTGTCCCAGAGCTGTTCACAGCTGCCTGGCAAGGGAGCCTGCTAGAACATTCTTATCACAGAACGTGTCTCTGGCCAATGGCATGAGCATTTCTGAGCTTTCACTTCTAATGCAGATAAAATCGTTGGAAGCTGAATCTGGGTATTGGTTTTTTGAAGCTTCCCCCGGTGCTCCCCCCCCCCCCCCCCCGCAAAAGCACTTGCTGAGACACAACTTTTCTTTCCCTGTGTACTTTACCTACTGTCACAAAGAAAAATGAGAACCTTAAGCTGGTGACGACTGCCTTTCTCACACTAATCTATTGTGTGCCTGAGTGTATATGCATGTCTGTGTGAATGCGAATGTGTCTCTGTATGGACACGTGATTGTGGAGGTCACAGGTCAGACTCAGGTGTCATTCCTCAGGCGCTATCCACCTTGATTTTTGAGACAAGGTGTCTCTCTTACTGACTTTGCACACACTAAATAGGCCAGATCACAAGCAGGCATGTAATCGCATACCTGGCTCCTCTCTCCTCCCTCTCTCCCTCCCCCCTCCCCCCCCCTCTCTCTCTCTGTCTCCTCTCCCCTCTCTCTGGGTGAGTGTATTGGTATTTGCAGGTAAGGCTGGGTGTCCAAAGAAGACAAAAGGAGGCACTAGATTCCCTGCAGCTAAAGCAACAGGTAATTGTGAGACACCAGGTGTGGCTGGTGGCATCCAAATTTGGGTTCTGGGTGAGAACAGCACCTGCTCTTTGCTCAGCCATCTCTCTAGCCCCACGTCTGACATTTTATGTGAGATCTGGTTAACAAACCCAGGTCCTCAAGCTTGCAAGGCAGGCGCTGTACTGACTACGCCCTCACTCCAGCCTACAGACGGCCACCCCTAATTTCATGAACATTATTAATCAGTGCCACATCAAAACACAGCTACTGTGACATTCTGTGACACTCCAGTTCACAGTAAGTGTAGACTACTGCTTTTGTAAGTGTCTTTTAAAAGGAATTTTCCCCCCCAAAATATTCTGATTCTCATAATTGACCCACTCAAGCTTTTAAAGAGCTCTGTGCAACAAAGATAAAAACAGATTATAGAGTATGTTGTTATTTTTAAGGTGCACATATCTCCTCATATTTCTTTAAGTCAGTGTTTGGTCTGGCAGAGGAAGTGGAGACCTAGGTCCTCTCTCATCTTTTCCATCACAGGCTGATGACCTCTGACCCCTTCATCCTGGTGGGTATTAGAGGGATCAGAGAGGTGAGGATGTGGCTCCCACCTACAGCAGGGAGATTCTGAGGCCTCAGGCCCCCTCTGCTGGGGTCAGCACTGCCCTTCTCTGCACTGTGTTATTTGCCTTTCTACAGGAGTTAGGCCTCACCCCAAAACTGATTGTCAGCACCTCTGACCTCAGACCCAACACCAGGCTCAAGATGCAGCCTGGCTCCTCTTCCAGTACAGCTGACAGCTTCATTTCTTCACTGTCTTCTCAACCAGCTCCTTCTCTGCAAGTGTTTCAACTAACCCTTTATCCTTTAAAATCTCAAAGACGGACAAGCAAGATGACTCGGCAGGCAAAGGCATTGGCTGCCATGCCTGAGTTCAGCCCCCAAAACTGACTCCCCAAAGTTGTCCTCTGATCTCTCCACACCACCATGACATATATGTACACACGGCATGCACGCGCACATACACACACACACACACACACACACACACACACACACACACACACACACACACACAAAAGCTAGGATGGGCACCATCTGGTGACAAAGACCAAACCTCCCAAATAATTTCATGAGCTTCGCATGAGGATGTCGAACAATTTCTTGTGATTAAATATGAACTTGGGGAGGGGAAAATTTCTTCAAAGGCCAGGCAAGAAGACCACAATATTATGTGATTTAACTTTTTTTTCCATCACGTTTCTCTACTTTGAGACAGCTTCCCAATTTAGGCAGGGCTCACTCAATGCCAGAAACAGAATTCTGCACCTATAATACGAATGTTTTGTAAGCTGAATCTTTCATACCTCTGAGTTTAATCTCTGACACTGAGTAGGGGGGTGGGTTAGAAGACACACAAAAAATGTTAAACATAAAAGGCAAAGGAAAAACTTTTTTAAAAATGAAACTAAGTTAAGTACTAGTTTTGAACTAGTCCATGTCTATCTGGTAATTCATAAACTGTATGGTAGAGTTATCATTATTGTCAGCTTTTAAGTAGAGAAGTCAGGGCTCCTTTGCGCAGAGGTTGGAAAGCAGAAACAGGAACTCCCTGAAACGCTCTCCTCTCTCTGTTTGCTGACTGGAGAGGAAGCAGCACCTCCCACTGCCCCATGACACCAAGTCTTCCTGGAATGAAGTCTTCTGCCCTCAAGCTGCATCATTGTTGGGTTTGGTTTGGTTAGGTTTTCATAGCAATGAGGAAGTAACTGATAGATATCTTATTGTGGCTAAAATCACCAAACCTTAAGTCCACATGACCTCTAAAAACAAATGAACCTTTCTTCTTTGCAAGTTAGTTCTCTCAGGCACTTCACAGCAGTTATGGAAAGCTAGCCAAGGCAACTGTTGGTACAGCTATTTGAGGCTGGGGTACCACAAGGCTCCCAGTGACTAGCCACAGGAGCAAGGCATTGGTCTCACAGAACTCAAACGTCACTACTAAACAGACTCATGTCAGTAAAACGCACAGGCCATCATTAAGCACACTGTGAATATACATGAAGCAATGGACATGATTACCTGAAGAAAAAGAAAGAAAGATGTTGGCAGAACACTGTCTTAAGTCTGTATGCTGGCTGATTTTATGTCAAGTTGGCACAGGCTAGAGTCATCTGAGAGGAGGGAACCCCAAATGAGAAAATGCCTCCGTAAGATTGGACTGTAGGAAAGAATGTGGAGTATTTTCTAATGGGATGAGAGAGGGCCCAAGGCATGGTGGGCGGGGCATCCCTGGGATGGTGGTCCTGGTTCTGTAAGACAGCAGGCTGAGCAAGCCATGGGGAGCACGGCAGTAAGCAGCACCCTTCCATAACTACACCAGCTCCTGCCTCCATGTTCCTGGCCTGTTTGAATTCCTGTCCTGACTTCTTTGGAGACAGACTATGGATGTGAAATCATAAGCCAAAGAAATCATTTCCTCCCTAACTTACTTTTATGGTGTTTCATTATAGCTATAGTATCAACTAATACACAAGCTGAAATGTTCAAAGTGTAATTCTATTTTATTTCACAGCATTTAGTTACTAACTTCTTAAGATGAAAAAAAATGCCTCTCATTGGATTTTTTTCTTTTCTTTTTTTTTTTCGTCAGTACTTTTGCCAATAAAATATTTTGCTATTATTTGGGGATACCTAAAAACAAATAGAAAAAGCAGGAGCTGTGAGCTTCCAGCGACTCTGTGAGTCCTTCCAGTATGGGAAAGACCTGGATGAGTGGCTGCTGAAGTACCAGAAACCCACACTGATACCAGAAACTGCTTCCTGCCACTGGCCCTCGTTTCTTCTCAACTTCTGCATGAAGACTCAGAGCTCAGGGTAGGAGAGGGTGAAGTGCTTGCCATGCAAGCAAGAGGACCAGAGTTCGGATCTCCAGCACCCATGTAAACACAAGGCACTCTTAACTCCAGGAGGAAGGCTGGAACAACCTGGCTAGCTAGACTAACCTTATTTGCAGGCTCTGTGTTTGATCAAGAGACCCTGCCTCAGAGAGAAACGTAGAGAGGGTCTGAAGAGGACTCTCTATATCAGCCTTAGGCTTCTACATACATGTGTGAGCATGCGCACTCATGCGCACCACACTCACAGACACATGAAAGGAAGATCCAAAGCTTGTGGGCCCTCAGGCAAAAGCAATTAGAAATAATGTGGTTAGCACTAAGAATATATGAGGAAACTTTATATCAGAGTTATAGGAAATCAACAAAATATCTGAATGAGATTTTACAGACCACAGGGGATATAGATTCTTCCTAAGATGGAAATACTAGATCCAGATAGAGCTGAAGTGTGAAGCAGTCCAACATTTGGAGCCTTCTTCACAGTGAGACTCTTCTTTTTTGCAAAATAAAATAAGAATTTATTTCATGCTGAGAATGTTCTGGATAAGGAAATGGAGGATTTTGCTAAAAGGTAGTAGTTTCGTTTAATGATATGCCCTGGGTTTTAAAACATCCTGTCTACAAGATTTATGCACGTGCTGGGATCTTAGACTGCAGCCCTTCTCCCTTCCTCTCTTATGGGCCGTATTGATTTCAATGATAGAGATCGAACTATGTAATTGACCTCTTTACACCTCCGCCAGATCTCACGAAGTTTTATACAATTTTCGTTTAAAAGAAGTGATAAAACTTGAAAGCAAGAGAGCTCTCATATGTTGTATTCACTGTTTTCACTGAGTGTGTGTGTGTGTGTGTGTGTGTGTGTGTGTGTGTTCTATGCATGTGTGTGTGTGTATGTGTGTATGTGTATGTGTGTGTGTGTGTGTGTGTGTGTGTGTGTGTGTGTGAGTACACGCACATGCACACGTGGCATTCGGAGAACAACCTCTGCTGTCATTCCTCAGATGCCATCCATTTTGTTTTTGTAGACCAGTCTCTCACCAACCTGGCGCTCACCAAGTGTGCTACATTAACTGCCCAGCGATACTTGGATATACGCTCCCCAGTACTGGCATCACATGTGCGCCCCGACTTGCAGATTTCTGACATGGCTCCCGAGGCTAGGACTGTGACCTCATTCATGCATCGCATGCACTTTATTGATGGAGCCATCACTCGGCCTGCACAGCACAGTCTTCATTCATCCGCCTGAACACTTGGCCACTGTGGGAAAGCGCTTTTCCTCTGGGTTTGTGTGATGGGAGTTCTGGCAACACATTTCCATTTACACGGCTCCTAGAACTTTGCAGAGTTCCCGTCACAAGGTATGGAAGAGGAACTCCCCGATGTGCCCAAAACATCTAAATTTGGCCTCTTGGGCCAACACGGGCCAAGCTGAACATCTCCCAAAGAAACACACGCTCAAACAACCTTTGAAGATTAGAAACAAAAGAGGGATTCTTTTTTTTTTTTTTTTTTTTTTTGGTTCAGCCCAAGCCTGCCCATGGTCTTCAGGCTAACATTCCAAACCCCATCATCTAAGCCTCAGGTTATATCATCTTGCATTATTTTATAATCTCGACCATTAGTTTCTGAATACATTCCAAGGCATCCATCAAGCCCAGGGGCTGATCCTTGCTGAACATGCTTACTCTCAGTATAATTGGACTGATCCAATATAAAGGAAGGGGGTAACTTCCTTCATTCCATTAACGTAGCCTCTGGTAACATTACAGTCATATTAAGATTCCTGTAAAAAGCCTTCTCTTACTGTGGATTTAGAACTGTGTCCGGCTTTCTTTGTTGGAAAGATATTTTAAAATACATTCAACTTCGCGTTTTGGCTGAAACTTTGTGTACGGAGGTGTGGGCAGGTGTGTGTGGGGATGAGCACTGTGCCCGAGAATGCAGAAGGATGTCTGCCGTCCTGCTCTGCCACTATCTGCTTGATGCCCTCAAGACACTGGCCTGGAACTCACCATTTTAGCTAGATTTCCTGGCCAGTGAGCCCTAAGGATCCATCACTCTTTCCATCCTCAGGGCTAGGCTTGCAAGGGTATGTTGCCACACTCAACTTGTCCATGTGAGCTCTAGGGATCGATGGCAGCTGTAGGGAAAGAGCTGCCATGTGCCACATGGAGAATGTGTGCTTGCTCTAGAGTACTCTAGAGACAGCTGATCTAGGCCTGGCCTTAGCCCACCTGTCAACAATGAGCTCCTTCAGCTCAGGACAGACAAACTGGTCTGTCAACAGAGAGAAAACATGATATAAATTCATATATTAAAGAGAATTTCACTAGGGCAATGTTGATGCATCGGTATGCAAATGTGTATGAGCATTCGTGTGTGTGTGTGTGTGTGTGTGTGTGTGTGTGTGTGTGTGTGTGCGTGCGCGTGCAAGCATGCGCAAATGCACATGTATAAATGTCTACATAGGTGCACTTGTATTCAGAGGCCAGAGAAGGAATCTGGCTGTTTTTTTCTCTTTACATGTGGTTCACTTTGGATTTTCTGAGAAGGGGTGTCTTGCCTGGGGCTCGCTGATTAGGCTAGACCAGCCAGCCAACGAACCCCAGGGATGCCACATTGCCACCTCTGCAGTGCTTTGATGGCAGGTGCACAAGTCCTCTGCCATGCCTGGCATTTTGTAGATTCTGAGGATCGAACTCAGGTCCCTATGCTTGCCATATGAGCACTTCACTGTGTAAGCCATCTCCCTAACCCAAAAGAAAAAGTTTGCACTCTCTCTCTCCACTCACTGGAGACAACAGACAAGACAGTGTGTCGTTTCCCTTCCTGCCTGGTCTTTTGTGCAGTCCTCGTCTTGATTTTTGACTTAAATGAATGCTGTCTCACTGGGTCGATGTGTCCTTGAAAGTGTGCTCTCAGTAGCCTGTTCAGTAGCATGGGGGACACTCCACAGAGCAGGTAAGCTTGCACTCAGCACAGTCCAATCAGAGATGCCTACAGAGCCATCTTTACTCTCACCTGAGGGCCACGGACCTGAACTTTTTTTTAATTAGTAGCTCTCCCTCAGTACACAGTAAGTTAACCAAATACCATGTCTTGCCACACTGTTGGCTGCCCTTCACACTGCAGAGAGCTGAAGGCCAGTGAGCTGGGTCCAGGTGAAATCATGTGCAGACATGTGGGGGTTTACGTTACAGGAGAATAGACTCTGCTCTCCAGCAATCAGCATCGTCATTGAAAATCAAGTGTTTTCTGCAGGTAAGTGAGACGCCTACTTTCTAGCTGAGCATTTCCCTAGACTGCCACACTACACACGGCGACGCAACAATGACTCCGAGGTGCCCAGCTCTTCTTCCGTGTGTGCACGTGTGCACGCGCTCGCGTGCAATCGCAGGCATGTGAGTGCAGTGTCCAAGGATGCCAGGAGAGGGTATCAGATCCTTTGGAACTAGAGCTACAGATAGCTTGTGAGTCTCCTGCCCTGGATGCTGAACACTGAACTGAGCTCCTCTGGAAGAACAGCAAGCACTCTTAACCACTGAGCCACCTCCCCAGGCTCCTTTCTTTCTACCAACATGGCACACATCAACTTTACTGAAAATATGTCATTTCAATAGAATGTTAGCTAAACCTTTCTTTTCTGAGAACACATCAGTATCTACCAATCAACTAACTCACATCTCTGGGCCTGACTGATGCAGGGTAGCTCCACAGCTCAGATACCCAGGCTGCAAAGTCCTAGACGACTTCTGACTTCTACTCTAGTAGAAGCCCCTGCTTAGTTCACCAACTGAGGTACGACTCGTGTATCACTGAGGATAAGACTGTTCTATCCAAGGGATGTGGGAATTTTCAACATTTCCTTTCTGTTGTGACTTGAATGTGTACCACCCCTCCCCCATAGGTTTCATGTGTTTGAACACACTGTCTCCAGATGGTAGTGCTGTTTTGGAAGGTTCCAGAATCCTTAGGTGGTGGAAGTTCAGTGGAGGAAGACGGTCACTTGAATAGGCCCTCAAGTTTATAGCCTAGCTGCATTTCATGTCTACTCTCTGACACAATGTGAACAGCAGGCCCCTGCTTCTGCCCTCATTCCTTCCCACCATAATGGACTGTGTCCCTTCTTAAATGGAAAGGCAAGATAAACACTTCTTTCCTCCTGCTGCCTTCACCAGGTCTATGTAGTATAAAAACAACCTTCTATGTGTGCATGCCTGCACGTGGAATTCTGTGTGTGTACCTGTGTGTATGTGCACCTGTGTGGAGGGCAGAGGTCAAGCTCAGCTGTCACCTGTCAGGTGTAAGTGACTCTCAGATCGGATAGAAATGAGAACCACCTACAAGGCTTGTCACAGCACAGGGCCGCAGAGTCAAAAAGCACCTCTGTGTTCCAAACAAGTATTTGGTATAAACTATACCTCAGCTCAGTATCTGAAATGAGGTATCACGTGACTGGAGACGGCTCAGTTTGAAAAGAACTTGCTTGAGCAGCTATGAACACCTGAGCTTTATTCCCCAGAGGCTATGGAAAGAACCTAGGAGTGGTGCAATATGCACTTAGATGGCCCACTGAAGAAATGTCAGTGCCATCATTGTGATGTCAGCTCTACTAACAACTCCATGAAAACATCCCTGTCTGGAGAAATGTTTAACACATTCTCATGGGGACCCTTTGCAGAACATCATAGGATAAGAATGTGTCTAATTCCTTCATGGAGTGACTTTAAGTGTCAGTGGAAAGAGGCTGAGAGAAATCAAAAGCTAGTCTATCCTTTAAAGACAAGTCCCTAATAGGCTACTCAATCCCAAGTGACCAGCCCTAAGCAAATATAGTTATATGAGCCACACCAACTGAACTAAGCACATTCTGGCCTTCATACACACACACACACACACACACACACACACACACACACACACACACACACACACACACACTGGGTGGCAGTGGACTTCAGTCAAGGGGAGGACTTTAGGATACTAGGGCCCTCCTTTAGTGTAGTTAGCTCTTGATATGCACATCTCAGCTCAACTCACTCACGATGTTTTGTATCCCCAAGGACCTCTCTGCCCAAGACGGAATTTCTCAGCCGTTCACATTCTAGCTTTTAGTTTCAATAGAAATTGAAGTGCTGTTAACATAGCTGAGATTTTTTTTAAATAATCAGACCGGCTGAGGTCCAACTAGATGTAAACATCTGTGTGCAACAGTTCAAGGCCGGCTGGATAAACAGTTAAGTGGATCTATACACTTCAAGGATTTCCTTTTTTTTTCCAACTTCTCTAAAGGTCAATGGGAAGCTGGGGACTAAAACTTGGGTTCTCCTGCTCTATAGCAAACTCTTTACCCAGAGGGACATTCCCTTTAGCCCTCCAGAAAATTCTTTGTAGAAATGGCCAGAAAAGAAAGTTCCACCATTTGGGCATGATCATGGCATCTCTAAGGGTTGATGATGATCAACTGAAAAATCTGAAATGATCCTTATCAGGACACGCATGGCTCCTTCCTCAATTCAAGGCTGGCTGATCAATATGTTGTTAGAAATATTAATTTATGCCTTTGTCTTCTACTTACTATGAGAGCTTATTTGGCCATGGACAGATCCATAAACTTTTAACCTTTAAAAAATTTCCCATATATATGTTATAGATTGAGCATATACCATGATATTCTCCCTATCCCTAACCCTATTATTCCCCTGTACTTGACAATTCCACTTTTCCTTTCATGGCCTCAATAAGACATAATTCTATGTACCTATATAACATCTAGGAACCACAAATGAGAGAGAAGGTGTGGTGTCCGTCCTTCTGAGACAGGCTTACCTCATCTAACCTGAGTATCTCAGGCTGTTTCTATGTTCTTACAAAAGGTATGACTCTTGTCTTAGTCAGTGTTCTAGTGCTGTGAAGAGACACCATGGCCAGTACAACTCAGAAAGGAAGACATTTAACTGGGGTTGGCCTGCAGTTCAGAGCTTTAGTCCACATCATCACAGAAAGCATGGCAGCGCTCAGGCAGACATGGTGATGGAGAAGTCTTAGAAAGTTCTACTTGCTGGATCCACAGTCAGCAAGAAGAGAGAAGGATGCTGGACCTGGCTTGGGATTTTGAAATCTCAAAGCCCACTCCAAGTGACACACTTCCTCCAATGAGGCCACACCTCCTAATCCTTCACAAATAAGGCTACTCCCTGGTGACTAAGCATATGAGTCTATGGGGGCCATTCTTGTTGAAACCACCACAACTTCTTTCTTTGTTATGGCTGAAAGGAATTCTGCATTTCCTGATCTGTTCCATTGGTTGACACCATGGAACTGTTTATGCTTCATTGGAAAAAATAATCATTTCTAGAATGTTCTATCATTCTCATGTCATTTGCTTAAATCTGAAAATCATTTCTCCCTTCTATTTTCTTTCATATAATTCTCTATTTACCTATTATGACCAGAAGTGAGGAGTCCTTCAATACACAGACATTCTTCTGTGATTATTACATTTAAAAAAAAAAAGACAAGAACACAAATAAAAATAGGAGATAAGAACCCTCACGGGGAAAAAGCCCTATATTTTGAAAAACAAAGTATTTTTGTTCTAGAGAAAAATAGGGCTTACCCTCTTTTTTATGTGAAATCCTAGCAAAGGGCAGGTATTAAGACTTCACACCCATTATGGTTAAAGTCAGACAAGGCAAAAATACTCCATAAATTATTTGTTAAAAACATAGGCGCTAAGAAGAATGGGAACTGATGAAAGCAAACAATCCCCAATAAATGACCCTCCAGGCTGTGTTTACTGAGTGTTGGTGCGCTGGTATCTCGATTGATTCTTTGTGTATCTGCTGTTCCATGAGCAATGCCACCAGCACTCTGTGACTCCAAGCGAAGACTGAGCGCACACAAAAGTGAAGGGTCTAAACTGTGACAGAGTCTGAGAGTTCCCTGATGGGTTTCCTTGTCCCTTTTAGTCTTTATAACAGAGGTTTTCAACCTACTGATCACGACCCCTTTGGCAACACTCTCACCCCAAAAATATTTACATTATGATTCCCAACAATAGCAAAATTATAGCTATGACAACTTTTTTGTTTGGGGGTCACCACAGCATGAGGAATTATGTTAAAGGGTCGCAGCGTTACGAAGGTTGAGAACCTCTGCTGTATAAGGAAAACCTCTATGCTTTGGGGAAAACAGAGGGACGAATGCCATTTCCTGGTCTCCTTTCACGAAAGAAGAAAACTGAGTAGAAGCCACAGGGATTTCCACAGTGGAACTTCTGAGAGGACTCCTGCGGGTGCTCTATGCCTTCCCTCTTCTTCTTCTTGTCTAGATATCCTGCTTGAAGTAACATGGAAATGGTTTACAGTATGGAAACCATAAAAGGGCTGAAGAGATAACTCAGTAGTAAAGTGCTGGCATGTAAGCATGAGGACCTGAGTTCGATCCCCAGATCCCACGTAAAAGAAATCTATGTGAGAGGGTGCATGTTCACAATTGCAGTGCTAGGGAAGCAGAGGAAGGTGAAGTCCTGAGACTCCCTGGCCTGCCAGCCTAGCCTGTCTGGCAAGTTCTATATTACTGAGAGACACTGTCTCAAAGTCTTTCTTCTTTTTCTGAGCACAGACTCGATAAAGCAAACACGATTTCTCAACAGGGTCCTTTTGTTTTACTTTTTAACAGAAGTGTCTATTCCTGGGAAATATTGGCCAAAATGGGAAGAAAATTTAGCATTCCTGGCACATGCGGAATCAACGTATCTAGACACATTGCTTTCAATGGCCATATAGAGAGTGAATAGGAGAGTAGGATATAAGATATTCCTATATCAATTCCTGCCAGGCCTCAGCAGTGTCTTCTGTGACTCCACAGTGAGGAGTTTCTCCCCTAGGCAGCACTGGTCCAGGAGCATCCTCATTCAAAAGAAGATGCTTGGTCAGGACCTAGACGCATCCTATTTCAAACAAAAGTGGGGCTTGGTTTCCCTTAGGGGATATGTGATAAGAATACAGCTTCCATCAGACAAAGTGGTTCCCATGGGGCCTGCCTAGTGCCGGGGCACAACTGGAATAAATTGTTTCTGATAGCTTTATCAGGTCTACAATCTCCATGATCTTAATAACCTCCACTAAACATGTGACCGTCTATCCGCTCTGTAAGGGAATGCATAGCATTTTAAGATAACAGCTTCCAGGGTCTGTAAAGCAGAAGGCAAAAGATGACCTTCAAGAGCCTCTTTCTTCTCTTAGGGAGATACTAAATCCCACCACTGGGAGTAAGTTCCAGTTGAGATTTCAGGAAAGATACCACAGAAACAGCTGTGCTGCACGCAAGGTAGAACAGCAATGTAGCTCCCCTCTACACACGTCTGCACAGAATGCTCTGGAAAGACCTAGAGCTAAGGCTGGGGAGATGGGCCAGTTGATAAGATACTTGCTGCACATGCATAAGGATCCCCAACACTTATGCTTACGTGTGTGTGTGTGTGTGTGTGTGTGTGTGTGTGTGTGTGTGTGTGTGTCCTTGACATATGTTTGTTTGTATGGATGTCTGTACCTGTGCACTCAGAGGCCAGAGGAAGATGACAGGTTTCCACCTTTCTTTTTCCCTGGAGATGGAGCAGCATGGGGGAAAATATAGGTTTCTGTAACCAACCCTGGCTTTTTGCTTGGTCTTGGGACCAGAACTCAGGTCCTCATGTTTGCACAGCGAGTGTTCTTATTCACAGAGCCATCTCCCACCTCACCTCCTAAGCATCAAGTACAAGTTAAGAATGTGAGGAACCAGCTGCACTGAGCATCCGGATGTTTCAGATGTGCAAAGGTCGCTAAAGACTTGGAGAAGACCACCAGATCACGGCCGTCCAACAGAAACAGTTGGAGCCTGGAGAGGGAGGTGGGTTACTACCACTTCCCACGCCACACCCTTGCCTTCTAAATCTACACTGTGACAGAGGACTTCAATTACAAACAATGATAATAAAT
Source organism: Acomys minous (assembly GCF_964271855.1). NCBI lineage: Eukaryota > Metazoa > Chordata > Mammalia > Rodentia > Muridae > Acomys > Acomys minous. Next base: position 62,734,277 of record NC_140483.1, on the reverse strand, counting down.
TAAAAAATATTACCACGGGGGGGGGGGCGGAAATAAAGTCCTGAGAAGAAAAATGCAGGACTGTCATCATTAAGATTGGTCAGTTAATGTAAAGGAACATTGAAAAGGGGTCTCAGAACTCAGGAACATAAGCTTGAACTCTGTTAAATGCTGAGTTCCTTGATGTTGTCATGGTGACATCTGGAAATAAGAGAATTTCATCTCCACACAGACAGACATCAAAACAAATAATAAATCTTTCATAGGGGAGCTAGGGAGATGGCTTTGGCTGGTGAAGTGCTTGTCATGCAAATTCAAGAGTCTGGATTCCATGCCCAGGACTCCCATAAGAAAATCTGGGAATAATGGCCTGTGCTTGAAATCCCAGCACTGTGGAGGTTTCAAAACCCTGAGGACACCCAGGGCTCACTGGCCAGCCAGACGTGCCTGTTTAGCCAGCTTCAGGTCAGACAGAAACTCTGTGTCCAAAAAATATGGTGGGTCATGCCTGAAGAACAACACCTGAGGTGATCTCTGGCTTCCACATGCCACATGTACATAGAGAAACATGTTTATATACACATACATTTTCCTTCACAAAACTACATTCCAGAAAGTCCTAGATAGTCTCTAAAAGAACCAAAGGCTTGGTCGTTGTGGCTTATGTGAGCTATAACCTTTCAACAGTTTCCCTGGGGCCTACCAGAGGAATGAGGAAGGGCCATTATGTGCAGGCCTCTCATTTGACAACTAGCTAAACTTTGGACTTTGTCCTCCTTTAAAAACACTCTATTAGATTTTTTTTTAGCATACTAAATAATACATTTTATCAATGCTGCCAAACTGAAACACATGTGTCACTCTGCCAAACTAAAACTTCTGTTATGATCTCCAAGTGAAATTATGCTTTTAGATAAAAAGATGCCTATGCAGGCTAGGAATTGGCTCAGTCGGCAAAGTGCTGCCTCTATATGCATAAGGATATGATCTCGGATCCCAGCACACATGTAAAGAACCAGGCTCAGTAACCCCAGAGCTGGGTGCACAGAGGCAGAAGGACTCCTGGAGCTTGATAGCCTTACCATACACACACAGGGTCAAGCACACCTATATGCACAGGCCCACATAAGCATGCAACACACACACACACACACACACACACACACACACACGTGTGCATGCACACACAAAAATATCTGTAAAAGCTGGAAGAAATACCCCAATGATTTTTTTCTTTAGTTACTAAAATGAAATGTCTCCATTGCAACTCAGCTTTCCCAACCAGTCAGTAGTTACAAGTTGCTTAAAATGACAGCATCTCCCCCCCCCCCAGCCAAATTAGCCTGGGCTCTGCCTAGCTGTAGACTGTACTTGTGACGGTAGAATGTCACCAGTGATTGCAGTCATCTTTCTGCAGGAATGCCTAGCTCACCATCACTTCAGGAATGAGTAGGGTGACAGGAGCATGACGAGTGAACACCATGTTCTCTACAGCATGGCAAACTCACTTGAAGTCTGCCTGTAAGCAGTGACAATCCTGTGTATGTGGGTCCCACACAAGATGGCAGTGTGGTAAGTGTAAACATGGAGTTCGGTATTGTAGCTGTTTTATATCATTTAGAGCATTTATGATGGCCAGGGAGATGGTTCTGTACATAAAGTGCTTGCCAAGCCAAGCACAGGGACCAGAGTTCGGATCTCCAGAACCCGGGAGAAAACCAGGTAGAAATGGCAGCCACCTATAAGGGGCTGGGATCCCTCAGGCAAGTGCTACCTAGACTAGTTAGAACTGGTGAGCTCTGGCTTCTGGGAGACACTTTGCCTCAGTCAATAAGGTGGAGAGTAACTGAGGAAACTCTCCAATGTCGACCTCAGGCTTTAATGAACATGCATGCATGCACACACACAGAAACACTCAAGCACACATGTGGGAACATACAGGTATATATATCTACAAACACACCTATGCACAGCACATATCACACTCAATCAAAAAACAATATATATATGTATACATATATACATATATATGTGGTAAATAACATACCTTGAAATGTTTTTTAATTAATTAATTTACTTTACACACTGATGAGTACTTCCCCTCCCTCCTCTCTTCCCACAAAAATAAATTTTAAGTATGAGGAATAAAGCCTTCCTGGTTAATAAGAAGATGGGAAAAAAAGAAGAGCAATTCAGAACTGACGCACAGTCTCATGATCGTTGGCTTGCACTCAGTCTGAGCAAGAGCTCTCAAACTGTTTTCCACCCTTCCAACACTAACAGTAACATTTGCTCACATGTATTTAACTCACCCAATATGGTTCTGTCCTTAGTTACACTCTTTGCCATTTGACAGAGCCCTAAATCGCTCACTTAGTGAGCAGATCACAGGGTAGGCTGAAACACACTCATTAATGAATCATTGTATTGCCTGAGGACTGCTCAGAGCTACCTGATTTTGGAATTAATGATGGAATAAATCTTAAAAGGGAGGCCAACATAATTTAATTCTATGCATATTACCAATTTGAGCAATATATTCTAAGGCTGGTTTTGCCATAAATATCTTATTACTACTAAGTACCTTAGGGGCTAAAAAATATCCTACCAATATACTTCATATTATGAACTTAAATGGAATTAAATTTTAATTTGCACTTTTAGGATAGAATAATTGTAGCTCATTTACAAGAATGACACTTAACATGAGCAGATACGTCTGCAACACAAGCCAGGGGAAAAAAGTCATTTAACTTTTAACTAGAACAGTCATGCAGAAACTACGAACTATTAATACATACAATACATTTCTTTAAGCAACAGAATCAGTACCCAACAAGAGGTGTAATCTTGAGTAAAACACAACTTTTTTTGTTATAGAGGAAAATGTTCTCTTACAGATATGTTTATTCTCAGGAGAAAAAAAACTTTTACAAAAATTACTAAAATCGAAGTTAACAACCCAAATTTCATAAATAAGGAAAAATAGAGACTATAGAGTATTTATGCTACAGCAAGATATTGTTGGCTTTTTTTTTTTAGAGAAACCAAAAGCATTTCTTTAAATGTGATAAAAACAGGCTTACTAAAAGTTGCTTTGTCTAGTGTCTGGCTGAGGGTCTCTGCATCTGTTTTCATCATCGCTGGACAAAGCCTCTCTAATAATAACTAGGCTAGGCACAGATCTATGAGTATGACAGAATATCATTAGGACTCATTTCATTGACTTTTTTGTCATTCGTGTTTTATTCAATCCTGGGTCTCTGGGCTATCCAACCTCTGACTTCTGGCCCTCTGGGCATTGTCAGGAGTAGGCTCCCTCTCATAGCCCTCCCAAATGGAGCTAATCATTGGTTGGCTACTCCCACAATATCTGTTCCACCTTTACCCCAGCACATCTTGTAGACATGAAAAATCGTAGGTAGAAGGTTTTATGGCTGGGTAGGTATCCCAATCCCTCCACGGGAAGTCTTGCCTGGTTACAGGAGATAGCCAGTTCAGGCTCCATATCCCCCACTGCAAGGAGTCTTGGCTAGGGTCACCATCATTGATTCCTGGGAGTTTCCATTGCCCTACATTTCTAGCTCATCCTAGAAATGGCCCCTGATTCCAGTCATCTCTCCCAGTACTCTGTCCCTCCATCCTCCCCATACTGGATCTCACCTGTTCTCATCCCCACCCCTCCCCCACCCCATCCAGTCCTTCTCCCCACCCACCTGCACCATCTATTCTGTTTCCCCTTCTCAGTGAGATTCATGCAGCGCCCGCTGCCACCACCAACACCACCATCCCTACTCTGCAGCCTCCAACCCACTCACACTGCCTTGAGCCCACCTTATTACTGAGTTTCTTTGGCTCTGTGACTTGTAGCTTGGTTACCCTTTACTTTAAAGCTAATATCCTCTTATAAGTGAGTTCATACCATGTTTGTCTTTCTGGGTCTGGGTTTTACCTCACTCATGGAGCTTGGGGAATCCAGTGGAAGAGTAGGAGGAAGGATTGCAGGAGCCAGAGGGGTCAAGGACACCACAAGAAAAACCACAGAATCAACTGCCCTGAGCCCATAGGGGCTCACAGAGACTAAACCACATACCAGAGAGCCTGCATGGGACAGACCTAGGCACGTATGTTAGAGTTGTGTACCTTGGTCTTCTTGCGCGAGTCCTAACAGTGGGAGCAGGAACTGACTCTGACTCTGTTGTCTGCCTTTTGGGCCCTTTCCCCCCTACTGGATTATCTAGCCTTAATAGAAGAGGAGGTGCCTAGTCTTGATATGCAACTTAATATGCCATGGTTGGGTGATATCCATCAAGGCTGGCCCTTTTCAGAAGAGAAAAGGAGGAAGAGCGGCTGGGGTTAGCGAAGAGAGGAGGTTTCGGGGCAGGGGGCTAACTGGGAGGAAAGGTTAGAGAAGAAACTGTGGTTGAGCTGTAAAATAAAATTTCTTAAAAATTTAAAAGTTGCTTTGTAACGTTTTAGTTACATATCTTACTCTGTTTGTGTGTGCACATGCGCATGAGCACACGCAAGCACGAGAGCACATGCACATATGAGCAGGTTGTGGAGAAGCTGGAGTTTGGCATGGGCATCTTCCTCTACATTCTCCTTATCTTCTGAGACAGCTCTCGCCAAACCTGGAGCACTGATGAGCTAGGCTAGGCGAGGCTAGGCTGCTGGCCACTGAGCTCTGAGCATCCCTGTCACTTCCTCCTCGGTGCTAGAGTTACAAACGTGGGCAACCGAAGCTACGTGTTATGCGGGCGGCAGGGATACAAACTCGGGCCCACGTGTTTGTGTAGCCATCCCCCAGCGTCTACAGCTGATTACGCACGGCTAGTCATCTCATACACAACACCGAAGAGCCAGATTCTAAATCGCCGGCCGAGCATCTCGACAGCGTCTGCTGGTCTGACTCCACTGTCTACTTTCTCTCTCTCATCTCTGTGTTTTATTTTCCTCTGTGTTTTTGTTGTTGCTGCTGCTGCTGTAAATAAATATTCTTTTTCTGGAAGAATATATGCTTCACCTCCTACAAGAAAATAATTTTGCTGTCAAGTCTTGAGCTCTACACTGGAGTTGAATCCTTTTTTTTTTCTTTTTCTTTTTCTTTTTCAATGAAGAAACATTTGTTCTTGCCCTCCAAATTTTTAACTAAATTATTTTCTCAAGTTGGTCCTCAGAGGCATGTGCTCTGGTTGGTTTTTTTTTGGTGGATCACACACCAGCGATTTTCATGCTGAGGCTATAACCCTTTGGGACTTGACTTTGAGTGGCCTCTGGATTTGACCTCAGTTCCTATCACATTCTGGGGGCGGCAGAGTAGAGCCATAGTGGACTAGTAGAAGGCTTTATGTGTCTTGGTACCCGTCTGTCTCTTGTGTCCATCTCCACCCTTTTAAAGCCTCCTTGATTTCAAACATCATTTTACACAACAACTATAAAAATTACTTAAGAGAGATCACCAAAGGCGCAAGCACTAGAGTTGCCAATGGCGGGTTTCTACCCCAAGTCTTAGGAGCTTTATGGCTGTTAGCTTCCACCCCCCTCCCTGCAGCACTCCACAGGATTTGTCCACTGCTCCAGTGCTACCCAGCTCCTCTCTGCTCTCTGCTGTCTGTGCTTTCTCTTCTCTCTCACGCTTTCTCTCTCTCTCCTCCACCCTCTCACCCCTTCCTAGCCCCAGCCGTGTCCACGGTGCTTTCCTCTCTGCTCTGGACTCCTCCAGATGCCTCTGGATCTTTGCTCTCTCTCACACACAATAAAAACCTTTCTGCTAATGGAGCCGACGTCATGGTGGCAGTTTCTTTACTGCACCCCTCACCTACTTTTTGTTGTTTTTGGGGTTTTGGTCTCATGTGGCCCAGGCTGGCACTGGACTAGCTAGGTAACTGAGGATGATGCTGAACTTCTGACTCTCTTGCCTCCTCTTCCTCCTCCAGTTTATATGAGGATGGAGATTGAATGCGAGCTTTGTTCTTATGAGGCAAACACTCTACCAAGAAGCCACATCTCCAGCCCTCAGAACTCTTACTTCATCTGCAGTAATGGAAGATCAATGGCTGCCTTAACCCCTTTGGTGATCTATAATGAGGCAAAAAATAGAGATCTTCGAACACTATTGCCAGTTGGACATAAGAGGGAGACGAGCCTTATGTGGTGACTTCCAAGCCTTTTTCTAGTATCCTCCGAAGACCCTTTCCTGCTGCTGGACCTCTCTTACTGGTTCCACTTCTGAGCAGTCCACTGCCAATGCTGACTTCACCAAATATCTTTCTTGTACCTCCATCTGCATTTTATGTGAACTCGGGAGCGTTAACTCCCTAGCATCAACAGCAAGCCAGTCCTACAGTTTTTATTGCTCCCCTGTTTGGCTTAACGTCTCTGACTTGATGCAATATATTATTAATAGTCACGATGTACAATAAAAGAAAATTAAGTGTTTATTTTGTTTAGGTTTCCACCACTTTACCTACAGCCCTTTTCCATTTCATTTGCACATAGATGAGCATTTGCTCCATTTTTTTAGATGCAAATCGGGTTTTAACTTTGCTAATCATATAGTTTCCTTTCTGGGAGCTTTCCAGGCTGACTTCATTGTTACTCTGGAGGGATGTAAACAGCAGCAAATGAAGGAATAGCCATGCACTTCATGTTCGTCCTCTTGTGATTCACTAGTCATTGATTTTGCAGAGAAATTGTCTTTGAAAATGCAGTGGTCCTCCAAGCATTCCTTTGCAGTTCCAGAAGTGTCCTGGTCCAATTTCAAGCCAAAGCCCAAGATCTAGTTCCAGATAATTTTCTAATAAATAGTTGGGAACAACTGCCAAGGAGTATGTCATGAAAGGCAGGAGAACTACAGACAATAGAGCATTGTGTGGCTGAGCAAATACCAGCACGATGGAGCCTCGCTTCTCCAACTGAGCTGTGTGATAAGCCAAGCTCCGTGCCACGCGTCTATCTAGGATTTCTACCCTCGCTCCCGCCAACATGGTGATGTCCTTTAAATGAAGTGTTCTCTCTGTCTTGAAAAGACCAATGAATATTTCACATGGCAAGATCTCCTTTACTCCTGAGTGGGATATCCCTAACTTGATTTATAGGTTGGTGTTTAAATGTATAAAAGCTTTTGTAAGGCAGGTTTTCAATCGATTAAGGAATCCAGGTTCCCTCGAGTCTTTCTTTGTGCATCAGACATTGCCCATGAAAGCTTACTTCCTAAGATTTATAATCCAATCTCTGCTGCATGTTACCTATATATCTCAGCACGCCTCCCACTGGACCAAGTCTGAGGATTTTAGACCTGTATTAACACGTGGGGTGACTTCAAATAGCACCCGTGAGCCTGTGTTTCCCAGCTTCCCGTCATGGGGCTCTGTGCCACATGAGACCTCAGCCTGTTCACTTGGTCATATATATGAGAGCTCTGAAGCTTCAGAAATCTCACAGCTTCAACCAACACATTACTGTGAGGAGAAAACCAGGCAAGGTGCAGTTAAAAGCCTCCATGAAATAGACTAAGGTTCAGTCCAAAGCAGATGACGACACGTCAAGATGTGGACTGCCTTTTGCATAAGACCTTATTATCCAAAGTATTCCTCTGTACTCTGCTTCATCTTTCCTGTTGAGGCAGGACAGAAGGACAGGAGATAATGGGGCCATAGGAAGGGAAAGGAGGTCCTCAGGCCAGAGTCTGGTTAAAACCTCTAGCCAACTGAGAATCAAGCATTCCACCACAATTAATGACATTTGCTTAAGGCCTCTGTCCAGTCCCAGCTGTAAACATGCACTTCTTCTTAGGACTTTCCAGAGAAACCTCATTGACAGATGAGGACTTGTCCTAAATACAACCCACATGGTTCCTGGCTTTATCAGAGGAGTAACCTCATCCAAGGCACTTCTAGAGTCAAACTAAAATCTCAACAACAACAACAAGCTTCATTAATGGCAAGCTAGCCACTGGGCAAAAATGTCCCAGCCCTGTCTATAGACAATATGCTGTCCAAAATGGACAAGACTTGGGTGCAGGCTGAGTTGTCTGCCAAGCTCTGTCATGTCAGGGTAAGCTAGTTCTTCATACTTCCTGCTTCACAATTATGTCTGCCAGATATACTGGGCCAGAAGACTGAAGATGATGCTCCCATGTTATAGAGAGAAATTGGGTGACTGACCAGGCAGTGACTGTCTCTGTCATCTCTTAGTTTATAGAAGCTGCTTGCCCTGCACTTCCTACTTGAGGAATCATTTTATTCCTTCTCAAGTCTCTGATGGGGTTAAAGACTCAATAGTTATAATTTCACAGTTAGGGTTAAGTTGTTTAGAGATTAAGAAAATGTAAATGTCTTAACGTCTAGAAAGATGTTTCTAAAGTTAATAAACACAAGATATGATAAAGAATAGGTAGAGAACTTTAGAATCAGCTAGATAGGATAGACAGTATTTTCTTCAAGGTTGCTAAATACAATGAGCTAAACATTTTGAATGTAACTTTTCCACATGGCTTTCCTGATTGTTTCTTAACTGTTCTTATTCTATGTAGTTTATTATAAACAAATAAAGTACATAGGCATTTGGAAAAAGAAAGATCAAATGTAGCCTACAGGTTAAAACTATAAAATAATGTAAGATTTCAAAGAAAACACTAGTTTAATATGAACACTGACTACACATTAGGATTTACTGTTGAGTTTTTAATATGGTAATGGTATTGTAGATATGCTTTAAGGGCTGAAGATATATGTGTATATTTATGTATGTATACACACATATACATATATTGAAATATTTCTAGATGAAGTGATTTTGAGATCAATATAAAATAATAGGATCTAGGGAGTAGATATTAAGCCAAATAAAGCAACATGTACATGTCCTGGTACTTGTTGAGGCTGCGCACTGGGGCCTGAAAGATATTCTGTAACAGCTCTCTCTAATGCTAGGCTATCAAACTTTAAACCTCACAGCAAAATGTGACAGAAACAACAATTGCCTTATCTGAAAGCAAATGATTTGTATGACCAGAATTGAAATATACCTGTAAGTATTTCTGAGAAAAAATAAAAACAAAAGGAATTTCTTCATAGCCACTCTTTGAGATGTAACTTGAGAGTGACCAAAATGGTCTATGTGGTTGAGGCTCAGACATTTAATTGAGACTTTGTCTTGAGGAGCCCGTTCCCTAACTGACATATGTCTTCTTCTTCCCCGATTAGCTTTCTTTTAACTGCTGTGCTTAAAATATGTTAAAACTTGTCTTTTAATGCTTAAATATAAGCTATGTTCCAGCACGTCTTTCAGTGACTCTCTTTGTGCTGCTCACACTCACGGTCTCAGGGGTCTGCCGTTCTTCTCCGGAATGGTTTTTCTATGTGTAATAAACCCCAGGTCCGCTTTACATTGCAACCATCCTGAAATTCTGCTCTATGCCAAAGGCAAGGATCCAGTTTTGCCTGAGTTGAGAGCCCTAAAATCTTAAGGCAACATCTCAGACTACTAAGAAAACAGCATGGAGCTGTGACCCTGTCCCTGACATCATCCTTTCACCCTTCTGACACTTTGTTAAAAATGTATATGGGAGCATTTATTTCAATTGAACTATTTGTATAAATAGTCTCAAAACACAGATGCTTAAAGGTAGAAATTAGCCCCACTCTTTCCCTCTCTCCCCTCCTCTCTTTCCTCTCTTTGTGTGTGTGTGTGTGTGTGTGTGAGAGAGAGAGAGAGAGAGAGAGACAGACAGACAGACAGACAGACAGACAGACAGAGATTTCCTGCTACGAAACTGCAGATTTCGCCCATACCTTCCAAAGATTATCTGGCCCAGGTGCCTTATCTTGGCCTGTCCTTCAAAGTGGAACTGACAGTGATGCATTCATGCCAGTGAGTAACGGCATCAGTATGTCCTCATCACAACCCTAGGAAGTCTTGCACATGCGCAGCATTAATCACAGCATTTAGGAAGGAGAAGATCTACATACAACCCCAAACCACCAGATCTACTTATGTAATATTCAAAAGAACACACACACACACACACACACACACACACACACACACACACACACACACACACACATGTCACATCACAGAAACAGAAAGTGAAACAACACAAACTAAGTCATTCCCTATGATTGACAGAGACAAAATCAAACTAGGAAATTCCTCTTTACTCCTGAAATGCCTCCGCCTTTCCCACCAGAGGTTTAAAAATACTCAAAATTATTAAGCCCAAAGTTCACATTAACTTAAGCAGACAGTGTCCTGACTCCTGAAGGTTCTTCCCTAAGAGGGGAAGGCCTTTGCATCACACTTCCTGCAAAGTGAATTTGCTGCAGAGCAGAGCACAGAGTCGACTGCCTTTGTCTTTCACTGTGTATTAAAACATGGGGGAAAGGAAACACATTGGGGGTGACTGCAATTATTTCAACAACACAGCATAACTCCATGACCTGTAAGGCTCTCCATTAACCCATGCTTATGGATGCTTGAGCTGGCTGCCGTCGCCTGGGAGCGAATCACACCAGGGTAATAAAAGATAAGGGCTCTGCCACTAGGCTCTCCAGAGGTCAGAACCTTTATGAGCAGCAGCTAAGTTATCAGGTCACATGATGCCAAGTCTTGCATGCCGCCTTCTTTGCGTTCACTTTCCCAGAGACACAGACCCGGCTGCTTCCAATTCTTTCCTCATACATTCTTCCAGCTAGCGCCCACATCAATCGGCATAGGGAAAAACAAAAGGAAGTCAGCAGGTGAGATTATAATTTTAAGCTGTGCTTGGTGGCGCACACCTTTATTCCCAGAATTCAGGAGGCAGAGGCAGGTGGGTCTCTGTGAGTTTAAGGCCAGCCTTGTTTCAAAGTGAGTCCAGGACAGCCAGGGCTCTGTTGCACAGAGAAACCCTATCTTGAAAAACAAAAATGAAACAAAATGAAAAACCAAAAACCAAGAAAAGAAAAAAAAGGAAAGGAAAAGTTATATTTTAAAATGTTTAAACAGGGACATCTAGCCACCTTTCCTCTTACCTTGGCTAGGCTTGGTGTTTGTACTAAACATAACTTTTATAGCAAGGCCTGATAACTTCCTTAAGAAAATACATGTGCCTTCTCAAGTCCTCTTTGGTTAGCCTCAACTCTTGTTTATTTTCTTCTTACACTTTTACTCTTGTGTTGTTTGCAAATTTCATACATGCATCTAATGCAAGCATCAGTACATTTTTCCCAAGCACTTTTCAGTCCCATGATGCTCTTCACTGAGAAACTGATGGTTGAGTCAAACTGTCTTCGTAGCTACGTGCTTTCCCCAAAGCTGCTGAGGAACACAGACCTGACTCTGCTTTCTCAAAAGAGCACAGCAGAGTGTTAGCAGTCACTCAGTGGCTGGGCATCTTCGGGGCTGCTCTTCTGGTGGAATGCTCCAGGTTGACAGACTGACTGTGTCCCTTGGAGTGCCTCACAGAGCCTGCCACCCTCCTGAAGAAACTCTCTGCCCCAGGAACTTACACTTATCCCACCTCATGGCTGGGTTTTGTATGACACTTGCACAACAACAGTGCTTCCTATGAGTCTGTCACTTGAGTGCTCATTAGCACATGGAACAACAGAGCAACAGTTTTCTTCGTGATGATTCCCTCTACTTACAATGGTGAGAACCTGCAGGGTCATGGAGGTCCCCTGCTCATACCTTTGTAATACGATATGAATTCTTTATTTTTATTCTTGACCCGTTTCCTTGCATGCTTCCCCCTTAAAGGCAACAACCTCTGCTTTCTTTTTTTAAACTATTTTTAAATTTATTGTAATTTATTCAGACTACATCCTGACTGTTATCCCCTCACTTTTATCTTCCCGTTCCCACCCTCCCTCCCTCTTCTGCCCTATTCCCCTCCCCTGGACCTCTGACAGAAGGGGACCTCTGCTTTCTTTAAAGCTACCTTCTTCCATAGACAGGGTGCAACCCCGGGCTACGGGTCAGTGACCCCATTTGCCAGCACTGAAACTTGACCCTTTCGAGCACTTTCTTCTAATCCTCATTTCTTATCCTCACCAGAGATAATCACAGCACCTTCCCTGCCGCCTCAGTAGGCAGGGCTGAGGGGAGTGATAAAGAGGAACTGAGCTGGAATCTTCCAGGACAGTTCGTAAACTGCTCTGTCTCAGTACACATCCCAGCAATGGTGCTGAGTAAATACTGCTGACAGGTAAACTAGCAAAGGTTTCTGATAAGCATGGCAGGGAGGTGGCTTGACCCTTTACCATAGATGGCACATGTTATAGAACATCCTGGGCCTGGAGATGCTGTTTCTCTGGTACAGCACTTGCTTAGCATGCATGAGGCCTGGAATAAATCCCAGGCACAGAAGAAAAATAATTAAATAGACTGAAATTATCTTTTCTTATGGGACTGGGGCTATAACTCTGTGACAGAGCACTTGTTAGCGAGCCTCTTTGTATTTGACAAATACTATACAGGACAACCTAAGAGGAAGAAATTTGTTTTGGCTCAAATCTTTGGTGTTTTTAGCACAAAGCCAGGCACTGTTTCAGTGCTGGGGTAAGCAAGAGCATCCTGGTGGGAAGGCACAGAGAAGCAAAGCTGCTCAGATGGTGGCAACCGAGAAGTGAAGAACCAGAGATGGGCCTGGAACAAGAGTCAGCCCTGAATAGCGCTCCCCTGCCCACAGGCTTATTTCTTCCAGCTAGACTCCAACTTCTAACATTTCCAGATGTTCCCACAATAGTGCCTCCAGCTAGGGACCAAGCCCTTAATACAGGAGCCTTCTGAGATCCATTTCATAATCAGACTGTCATACCTAAATGCAGTGACCCTGAACTTAGTCACACACATTGAAAACAATTGATTTCATTTCTTTGGCATCCTTAGGAAAACTTAAAGTCTTAAGCTTAAAATCAAACTTAAAAGGGAGCTATAAAGGGTGCCTTAGCCCATGCAAGAATCATGAATTTAATTCCTAGTACCACAAAGCAGACAGACAAACAGATGAAAACTGAGTGAATACAAGTCAGAGAGTTACTAAAAAAATGTATAAAGACAGACCAGACACAAGGTTTTATCAAAGCATGGCAGTGATTGAAAAGCTCATATATTAGAGAGGAAGCTGACAGTACTATGGGGAAAGGAGGGATCAAATACATGAAATTTAAATCTGTATCTTATTCTATTTATTTGTGTCCCTTTTACGGCACACATGTTCTTTCCTTCTATCATGTGGGCCCCAGCAATTTATCTTAGAGTGTCTTTACTTTCTGAGCCATCTTGCCGTCCCTAAAATGCATATTTTTAACCATAGAGTATATAAAGTAAATTCTTCTCTAATTCTATTAAGAAAAACAAATAGAGAGGGGGCAGGAAGAGAGAGAGAAGAACAAAATAAAAAAAGTATAAAGGTCAAGTACATAATGAATGGTTCACAAATAGGAAGGATTCTTTTTAAGATTTTAAATGAATCCATATTATTGAACTATAGAAATGGTTCTTTAATGTACAGACTTTGAACCTATAGTATCTATTGGATAATACACACACACACACACACACACACACACACATACACATGAGCACACATGATGGGTGTGGCTGTTGCTTTTGATGGCATCTGCCATTATTATCAAGTGTGGTGAGGAAGAGCCCTGTCGCCAACTGGCAGGAACTCTTGGTGCCCCTGCCAATGTCCACCGGCTGATGGAAATCTGCCTGAATCTAGCGTCACCCTGGTAACTGCCTGGCATCTCTGAACCTTGCCTAGACTCTCACCTGCCTCCTCTCTAAGACCATTAACTTCCATTACTTCCATTGTTTTTCTTTCAAAGTTACTGGGACAGCAGAAGGATCTCAGAGGAGTGACTTCCCTGAGAAGCTGAAGAAATTAGTCCTTTATTCACTAAATGATGTAGCCTCCGACCACCGACTCTTACCTCCTCTCCCCATCCCTACTATGACTCATCTATCCATCTAGCTAGCTTGACGGCTACCATGGTTTTTCTCTTTCTCTTCCTTATTTTCTCCTCTCTCTTCCTTTCTTTCCCCCATTGTCCCCTTTACAGCAACATCCTATGGGGCCCAGCTAATCTAGGACTCATCGTGTAGCCCACAATAGCCTTGGTCCTACTGCCTCACTCTCCTACTGCTGGAAGTACCAGCACGAGACACTATGCACACAGCTTTCCCTCTCAATTTTCCTTTCTTTTTTCTCTCTCATTCTATCCTCCATATTTCTATAGGCTACCTTTCTATGAAATGGCTCCACATATCGTGTGTGTGTGTGTGTGCGTGTGTGTGTACGCGCGTGCGTGCGTGTGCACATGCAAACGAGAAGGCTGAAGTTTAGAACTCAGAACCCACATAATATCATGAAGTTGTGACATCCCACCCTAATTCTGGCCACGGAAGGAAGAGACAGGATTCCCAGAGCAAGCTGGCAAGAGAGACTAGCCATATTGCTGAGCTCTGGGCTCTGCTGGGTGATCATGCCTCCACTAATAAGCTAAGAGTGATCAAGAGAGAGTCCTCCCATTAGAATGGCTAAGATCAAAAATTCAAGTGACACCACATGCTGGTGAGGACGTGGAGGAAAAGAAGCACTCCTTCATTGCTGGAGGGAGTGCAAACTTGTACAACCCCTTTGGAAATCAATCTGGAGCGTTCTCAGAAAACTGGGAATAGGGCTTCCTCAAGACCAAGCTATTCCACTACTTGGAATATACCCAAAAGATGCTCCACCACACAACAAGGACATATGCTCAACCATGTTCAAAGCAGCCTTATTCATAATAGCCAGAACCTGGAAACAACCTAGTCCCTCAGTCAAAGAATGGATAAGGAAACAGTGGTATATTTACACTATGGAATACTACTCAGCTGTTAAAAACAAGAAAATCCTAAAATTTGCAGGCAAATGAATGGAACTAGAAATGATCATCCTGAGTGAGTTAACCCAGACCCGAAAAGATATCCATGGTATATACTCACTTATAATTGGACACTAGCCCAACAGAGATGTCCCATGAAAGTCTTCCCTTAGCCAGAGATTGGGATAGATACTGGGACTTCCTACTGGGACTCTAGGTGAGAGAAGTAAGGAATAATGGGGAAATAGAAGGATCCAGAGGGTCCTAGAAACCTGCAAGAAGACTATTAAGGCTGGTGGATCTGGACCCAGGCAGGTTAGGGTTAGGGTTAGGGTTAGGGTTAGGGTTAGGGTTAGGGTTAGGGTTAAGGTTAGGGTTAGGGTTAAGGTTAGGGTTAGGGTTAAGGTTAGGGTTAGGGTTACTGTACCAAGCAAGGACAATGCATGCAGGAAACCTAAAGCCAGCCAATGGGCAGCACATTCTCCACAATTGTGTGGAGAGCAGGGACTTACTCAGATATGAACTCTGGTGACCCCTATTTGACCACTTCCCCTTGGTGGGGAGACCTGGTGACACTCAGAGGAAGAATAAGCAGGCTACCAGGAAGAGACCTGATAGGCTGTGATCTTATAGTAAGGGGAGAGGTCGCCTTCTGTCACAGACCTAGGGGAGGGGAGTAGAGTGGAAGACAGAGGGAAGGGGGATGGGAAGATACAAGTGAGGGGATAACAATTTAAATGTAATCTGAATAAATTACATAAATAATTTTTTTAAAAAAAGAAAGAGTCCTAACATCAACCACTGGCCCACATTCATAAGCACCTACCCACTTACAAAATACACACACACACACACACACACACACACACACACACACACACCATAAACATGGAAATAAGAGAAGGGCAGAGAAGGACTTGCATTCATAGGGGAAATATGCAATTAATAAACAGATGTTCTGATGTGATTCCTCTGACAGCATTCCACAGGACTCGTGTGGAACAACGATGGTGAGGTGTGTGTGAAGGCTCCACTCAGGCTACGTTCTTCCTCCTGCAGAACGCACATCTGGCCCTCTACTTGCTCACACACAGAAAGGCAGATGGCTTCTGTATTCCAAAGAATTCTCTAAACGGACTGACTCGGCCATCAGCATGAAGCTGACTCATCTCTACAGATCTGGGCAGCTTTGGGGTGACCTGTTAATAAGGAAGTATCAAGGTTAGCTTGCAAAGATGGCTTACTATCTTCTAAGAAAACCAATGGGGTCTCCGCACTTCAGAGTCGAAGAAAATGCTGATGCCAGCACTTTCCCTCAGGTAGAAACTGGAGACGAGGCCAAAGTCACGAATTTAAGTGGTAGTAGCTTCACATAGTTTTAAAAAAAGGTGTGAAGTGGGCTGGAAATGGCTCAGTCATACAACACGTGCTATAGCATAAGGCGCAGATCCCCAAGCCCACACGTTATAGAAAGTCTAGCACAGTGGGCGTGATTGTAATACCAACGCTGGGAACATGGAGAAAGGACAATCTTCAGGGCTGACTGGCTAAATGGTCAGGCAGTCAGACAAATCAATGAGTTCCAGAAAAGAGTGAGAGGACCTGTGTCAAAATACAAAGAAAAAGCAGTCTAAGAACAGCACCCAAAGTTGATCTCTGATATCCACATACATATGAACGTGCATGCACACACACACACACACACACACATACTCCCTTAGACACACACATGTATACTCACACACACACATGCATACACACATACAAGCACATGCATATACATATGTTTTATGGCTACAGAATTAGCCAATAACTTATCTCTCCTCCAAGCAACTGAAGAGATATAGAGGTGGTCTGTATCTCATTTGCCAACTTGCTGAATAGTTTACGGTGGGGGAGGTATCAGGGCAGTATTAGCATACTTCATTAATGTGTTATGACTTCATGCTGCCTCAGCATTTCTAACTGCCCAGGATGTGGGCCAGTGAGATGCTGCAACAGGTAGAGGGAGCATCCTGCCAAACCCGAGCACCTGAGTTTCATCTCTGGAGCCCAGAGAAAACTGGGCTCCACTCAAGTGCTGTGACATGTGTGATATGATGCGCATGCACACAAACACACACGTGAGAAAGAGAGAGACAGAGACACAGAGACAGATGGGCAGACAGACAGACGATACAGAGACAGACTGGCTTTCTAGGATGTCCTTAGGTCATTTGTTACGAATTACACACCCCACAAGTCTGAAGGAGGTGGGACCAAGTGTGCTATTATGTGTCTAGCACAGGCTAACAGAGTTGATTTAATCCCCCTCCATCATCATATAGGCACATATGAGCCCATGCACTCATGTGCATCCCACAGGTTCGCTTCTTTACTAAAATGGTTGATTAGATAAGCACTACAGTGAGGAAGTCCACAAAGAACAGAACACATAGAAGAGAATGAAGCATGGTAAGTGTCTCTATGTATGGAAGTCACTAGGTCTTTTTCAGAGAAATACACCACCCACTGGCACTAAATGCTGACATACAAAGACATACCCAATACCTGTTTTACATACTTATTCTTAAAGAAAAAATGTTAGGTAAGACATTTCACCCCTTTGTTAAATTTCACTTGAATCTTTTACTATTATCCTTCCAGTCAGGAGTATCACTGCCATCATTTTTATTTTTTTCAGGAGGAAACCTCCAAACTCAATGCTCGGAAGCTCATTCCTGCCACAGAGGTAGTAAACCTCCATTCCGCTACCTGAGATGCACCCTTGATGCTCTCTCCTGGATTCTCGGCAACTTAAAATAAAAAAGCCCTTCAACACACAGAGTGGTTTGCCCTCAGAAGCCCAGAGGGTCAGGGCTACAAACATAAACAGAGTTCGCATGGCAGTTCAGCAGGTAAAATGCCTCCCAGGCAAACATAGTGATCTGAGTTCAATCCACAGAACCCATGGAAAAATGCCACTCATTGTTGGTGAGCACCTGAAACCCCAGCCCTTGGGCAGGCTGACAGGAGGATTCCCAGGGCTCTATGGCAGCCAGCATAGCCTATGAGCAAGTTCTGGGTCAAGGAGAGACGCTGTGGGAGAAAGAAGGGCACCAAATAAGGAATGAGAGCGAAGTTGACCTCTGGCCTTTCCATGCATGCATTCACATATATGCACCAACACCTACAGAGACACACAACATGTATGACTGATAGAACTGTGTTTCCTCAGATGAACTATGCACACTGGATGGCCAGAAATGCTGATTCCATGACAGGGTGAGGAGTGAAGTTTTTACAATGCCATTCCCACCCCCCCTCAGCGGTTATGAAAAGGGCAAGATGTTGATGTAATACAAAAGGCTTGGGCATTATGAGAAGTCCCTTACTGCTTCTGTTCCCATAAAAACAATTAGTCATCCATTCATAAGACTCACTGATGGACACCAGTTCATTCAACGGGTCACTGTGTTTCCAGCAATTCAGTCTTCCCACCCTTTTTTCACAAGGGCTATCATTGGCCGGGGGGCCCTCTGGGGAGCCGAGCCCTTGAAGAAACCATGGCTACAGCTTTAGTAAACTATGCCTTGAAAAACACAGCCAGTGTGGAGGGAGAAAAAAAAAAAGGCAAGTGCCCCAGCCCTGCATCTCTGAAAGCATGCTTTAAAAATAGCCATGGGGGCACTTTCCTGTTTGTGAAACTCAGTAACAGCTGTTCATAGCCCACATTGCTTTCATAACCGTGCTTGACCACAAAGAAAATAAAACCACCACTAGCTGTAGCCGTGGACACTATTCAACACTCATGGGCCTTCCGAAATAGCATAGGAAGCATCAGAGACACAATGAAAGGGAAGACGGGAAACCTTAGGAGGAACTGAGAGAAGAGCAGAGGTTTTTTTTTTTTTTTTTTTAAACAATGGGGCATTTTTAGTAATAAAGAATGGAGGGGGGAAGGGTGAGGCTTTGAAAAGGTTGTCACTGAGAAATGGGTAGAAAAGGGTAAATCATAGAAATCAAAAGTTCTCATGGACCTCACCATGGCCCCAATAGACAGTTCTAATCCAGAGGACACACAGATGGCCCTGCCCACATGAGATGGGTGATAAAGTGAAACCAAAGTCATACATCTGGCATGGCGGCTGGGGTGGGAGACACTAGGGAATGGAGGGACAGAGGCAGGTGGGGCTGGGCAGTAATCAGAATGTGCTGCATACGTGTATGAAGTTGTCAAAGAACAGACTTAAAGTCTTTTTTAAAAGATTTATTTATTATTATGTATAGTGTTCTGCCTGCATATACACCTGCATACCAGAAGAGGGCATCAGATCACATCAGAGGTGGTTGCGAGCCACCTTGTGGTTGTTGGGAATTGAACTCGGGGCCTTTGGAAGAACAGGCAGTGCTCTTAACCACTGAGCAATCTCTCTAGCCCCCGAAATAACAGACATAAACTAATTAAAAACTAGAATTAAAAGTCAAGGCTTTTGTTGATTCTGATGTGTCTTAACCACTGTTTTTGTTGTTGTTTTGTTTTTTTGCTTTTTTTTTTTTTTTAGCACTTCTTAACACTGCCAACTTCACCAAGAGGACATGAAGGACACGAGCTAGCCGATCTCTAACATTCTGTCCCGATGATGTTCTGTTGTAGGGGAGTGTAGAGACCACGGACTGCCAGGCCGTGGGGAGTTGGGAGGAACATAGATTTACCATACAGTTACCTAAGACCCAGTCTCCTGGAGAGAGAAGGCAAATGAGTCTGCTGAGAAAAGTTCCCTTGTGCCATCAGAACAACGGAGGAAGTTGGGGGGAGGGGGTCTCTAGGGAACTAGGGGGTACAGACACTCAATGTTCTGAGGACTGCCACCAACTTCAGTTCTATACCTTGCTTAGCTTCAGAGGCCACCCTGGGTTAATGAGAGTTGTGTCCTGTCCACCCTCGGTGCATGCTTGGGCCCTCTGACCACACTGTACTGAAACTACTTTGCGGATGGAATCGCAGGGCTCTTGACTGCCAGGGACTACAAGTAACTCTAGGGCCAAATGCAGCGCAAGCTCACAGGTTTTCCATGGGCATAACCAAAGGATCCTCTTTTGCACGGCGGCTACCATAGTCTAAGCACTGGGGACACAGCAAAGAAATGAAGGTCATAGGATTCTGACTCTGTTAGAAATTTTGGTTAAAAAAATAGAGGAAATGCATGAACAGGTAAATACAAAGTGAATAAACTACCCATAAGGTGGCTTTGTTCATTTTCTCCTCCATGAGACACAATGGTTGGCATGCTCACTTAAGGATAATTGTGACTCATAGTTATGGAGATTAGAGTCCATCACCGTGGGGAGGGAGTCCATGTCTTATGAAACAGAGACCAGGCTGTCTACGCTCTGAACAGCTTTTTCCCATCTATTGGTTCTTTTTCAATCAACAGGACACCGCAGGCAGAGGCTGCTTCTAAAGCTTGACTAATTGGCTGCACAGTCTGAACCCTCAACTCCCTCTGTATCTTGTAATGCGGGTTCTGCCCTCTCTGCCCTCTATGCACCTCTTTAAAATGGAGACCACCCCAGCAGCATCAGCGAACTATCATCTTAAATAAGCTAGTCCCTTATTACCTTGGTAATCAGGAGGTAGGGGCAGGAAGATCAGAAGTTCAAGATCATCCCGCGATACATAGAAAATTCAAGGCTAGATTGGGATACATGAAGGTCTGATGTCTCAAATAAAGAAAAATTCAAAGCACAGTCTCTATTGCCCAGAGACTGTCCGAGCTGTCCACACGATGATGAAAGGGTGAGAGGCAAGAGACTAGGGTTTACTTGGAAGGAAAGTCAAGCAAAGACATGGGGACAGGAGGCACCTATGTATCATCACCGAGCAGAAACCAGGCTTTCTAATCCCACCGGACAGAATGGGTCGGAATCACGCCATTAGCCCTGGGGAAACAAAATGGACACAGCTGAGTTCAAGGTTTTTTAGTGACTGGCCCGAAAAAACTATCTGTCTGTAGCCGCAAATGGTTGTGTGGCCTCAGGCTCCTTCGCCTGCTTTTTATTCATAGTTGCTGGATGAAAAGAATCTTGACTTTACTATATAATCTGAACTTTATAGCTTCTTTTCAAAGCTACCAGTTCCTCATGGAGAAGTCTAAAGTACAAGGTGGTTGACTTTCTTTAAAAAAAAACAAAAAACAAAAAACCTTGAGAACACTATGGAAAAGGAAAGTAACAAGAGTTTGGTACCAAAAGCCAGAGAATTTGAAAAGTTGTCAAACTCACCTCGTGTTCATCTAAGATTTCTCAAGCATACTGCACACCACAGTCGCTCCTTCATCCCTTCAATGAGTACTTGTAGTCATTTATAACGTGCCCAGCCCAGTTCCAGATACCAGGCAATGATAACATATGGAGCTTGTCACCAAGGGTAGAAGACAGAATATACACATATAAATAAAGATGCAATGTCATGTCTGGGGGGAAATGGCTCTGAATGAAACTCACAAGAGTAAGTGTCCTCCAGGGGGGCAGGCTCCCTGGAAAGTATAGATTGAGCAGAGGCCCTGCAAAATGGCCCAGGGGGTCTGAGAAGACAGCAAGGCTTAGGGACATAGGAATTATCTAAGATAAAATAATAAATCAAAATGGCTACGCGGTGAGGAGGGCTGAGATGAAAGCAAAAGACGGTGGTGATAGCCTGTGGCATCTGTTTAGTCAGGAGGACCCCAGTCTATTTCTCACCACCAAGGAGTTGACAATTTGCTTCTGTTTGCTTATAAACACTTGTGGAGGTTTAATGAGTCTCTTCGTGAATGTACTTACATTTATTTCTATGAATCATTACTGTTCATTTTATAGACAAGGGTGGTGCTTAAGCATGGTATGCATGTGCAGGCAGAGGCCAAGAGGTAAATCGAGGTTGCATTCCTTCAAGTGCCATCCACCTTGCTTATTCATAGTATCTTTATTGACCTGGAATTCCCCCAATTCAGTCAGGCTGGATGGCCAGTAAGCCCCTGAGAGCCTCCTGCCTCTGCCTCCACAGG
Source organism: Acomys minous (assembly GCF_964271855.1). NCBI lineage: Eukaryota > Metazoa > Chordata > Mammalia > Rodentia > Muridae > Acomys > Acomys minous. The sequence goes on along the minus strand of NC_140483.1, from coordinate 62,712,409 downwards.
ACTGGGACCATACGCTTGTTCCTCCAGGCCCAGTTTTATGTTTTTGTTTTGTTTCGTTGTTGCTGTTCTTTGTTTGCTTAATTTTTTTAATGTGGGTTCTGATGCCTACACACTTCCACAGCAAACACTTTGCCAATTGACCGATCTCTCTAGGCTTGACTTTTCATATCTTTTCTATGTTAATTTCCATGGGTTCTCTCTTTATAAACCTCCCCAGTTAGGCTAGTCTGAAATTCTTGCTCCCTCCTTTGATTCACTCCCCATGATAAATGTCCCATCAATGCCCAATTCTGAGTAGCTAGTTATTTGTGCAGAGGTTCATCTTACACCAGGGCTGTCTATAAAACTGCGATCTAATTCCAGCCTCTCTGCCCACCAGTTGTAAACTAATTTTTAACTTTGACTGTAAAATGTAGGCAGCAGAATGAGCGGCTCCTGCCGTGTGCTAGCAGAAGGGCAAAGTATTGAAATGTTTGGTAACAAAAGATGCTGCCAGCAGATTCATAGGTCCTTGGAAAGGTGGACTGTGCCTAGGATCTAGAAATATGCAATCCAGTTAGTTACATTTCACATTGTGACACGATGGTCCCTTTCGCAGAACCATGCCATGGTTTAAAATCAACTGGATTTGTAACCATTAGGGGCAGATTCCAAGTTACATCACTTATTAGTTACACAATCAAGGAGGAAAGTCATTCGATTCCCCAATAGGAGCAATGGTGCTGACATCACAGGGTGTTAGTTATGGATAATATATATTAAGGAGAAAGCATTTCCTGCTATGAAAGTCAGATTTGGAGAGTCTTAACTGATCAATTACAAAATTAATTTATATGAACCTCCAGTTTTCTTTAAAGTGGAATTCACAGGGCTGAGGACAAAGCTCCACAGTAAAGACTTGCTGTGTAAGCATGAGGCCTTGAGTTTGGATCCCCAGGACTTGCTCTACAAAGCTGTGCACAGCATCATGTGTGCACATGGGGCTTGGGTGAGAACATATCCCTTGAGTTCTTAGTCCAGTCAGGCTAGCCAAAACATATCAGTGAGCTCCACTTTCAATGAGAGACTCTGCCTCAAAATAAAATATGATGAAGGAGACACCTGATGTCAACTTCAAGACTCCACATACACATACACATTTACACATGTATATACCCATGCAAACATGTACATACATTACACATGCACATATAATAACCAGTCAATAAATATTAAGGGAATCCAGAGATCAAGTGCTGTAGTCTAATGGCTTGGTGACTACTCCTTCTTAGATTGCATGACTAAGGAGTATCCAGAGCCACCTTGCTACAGAGCACAACAGAAGTCACAGGAAGAAGTACAATGTCTAAGGGACAGGTGATTCAGTCCGTGCCTATCAGAAGCCAATGTACATCTTTCCAAGGTGGATGTCATTAATAACTTCTCCACTGGTAAATATGAAAACCTGCTTTGTGTTTACTTTAGTTAAATATCTACCCTGAAGCAGTCATGGGGTGCCATAAATATCTCACTAAGTGGCAGTTCAAAGTTGGGTGTGGCCAGCAAAGGTCACTGTGCCCTAAAAGACATACTCAGCACTTCTTACGAAGTTCTGAATGATCCTCTGGCCCCACTGGAATTTAAATTTTGCCAATCTACTTCACGTGTATCCGAGTCAGCCAGATTTTCAGCTGTCAAGAATGAGGCAGGGCTACTTGCCAAGGAAACAGGACCGTGGGGCAAAGGAAGCAGACAGGACACAGGGTTAAAAGGTAAGGAGGGTAGAAAGGAGTCACAACTGTGGCCACTAATGAAATTTCTTCATAGTACTTTGTTTAAGACTGTGGTGGTTCACGTTGATTGTCAACTTCACAGCATCTAGCCTCTCTTCTTGGAGACAAGTTTCTGGGCATGGCGGTGAGGGAATTTCTACACTACGTTAGCTCCAGCCATGTTAATAAGAATCTCTAGTTTAGATTAATTTAAGTGGAAAGACTGACCCCAGCTATAGCTAATACCATTCCATGGGGTCCTAGACAAAGTAAAACAAGAAAGTGGTCCAGTGAGATAGGTAAACAGGTAAAGATGCTGCTTATGATGACATAAGTTTGATCCCTGGGACTCGCATAGCAGAAGAAAGAACCAATACCTAAAAATTGTCATCTGATCTCCACACTCCTACTGTGATACACATAGTAACACACAAACATACACACTTAAAGAAATGCTTAAAAAGGAGGAAATGAGCTGAAAACCTGCATTCCTCCTCTCCTGTTCCCTGACTGTGGCTACAGTGTGACCAGCTGCCTCACACTCCTGCCCCCATGACTTCCCACCATGATAGATGGTACCCTCAAGCTGTGAGCCAAAATACGCACTACTTTGTTTAACTTGTTTCTGACAGGTTTTGCTACATTTATTGGAATCATCCAATTCAGAGATATGGCCATAAAGGAGAAAAGTAGGGTCTTTAACTAGTCACCCTTAGGAATAAATCTAATTCTTCTAGGTAGAAAAGTAAACTCAAAAGTTACACTTAAAATACATATAGAGTAAAACACTCTCTTACTGGTAACACTCAGATAAAAATTATAGGCTACCTCATAAAATATCAGGTTATCTCAAGACCTAAATTAAATTAAGTAGCATATTTTCTTTGACAGATCATGTGTTTCTTAAAAAGTTCATTCTAGCCAGCAACAAGCATAAAATCTGGCAGTACTCAGGGCCACAGAAGGCTTTCTCACAAGTCTTGCAGTCAAACGCATGAGACAAAGTACTTTGGGACAGTGTTGACAATAGGCCCAGTGTTTTAGTTCTGTTAACAGACAAGCAGGCATTAGTTATTATCTTAACAATACAGCACACATCCTGCATCACTGATGAATGGACTCTATAACGTGAGGATGATGGACTGACCCTACAGCATGAGGATGATGGACTGACTCTACAGCCTGAGGATGACGAACTGACCCTACAGCATGAGGATGATGGACTGACCCTACAGCATGAGGATGATGGACTGACTCTACAGCCTGAGGATGATGAACTGACCTTACAGCATGAGGATGATGGACTGACCCTACAGCATGAGGATGATGGACTGACCCTACAGCATGAGGATGATGGACTGACTCTACAGCCTGAGGATGATGAACTGACCTTACAGCATGAGGATGATGGACTGACCCTACAGCATGAGGATGATGGACTGACCCTACAGCATGAGGATGATGGATTGACTCTACAGCATGAGATGATGGACTGACTCTACAGCATGAGGATGATGGACTGACTCTACAGCATGAGATGATGGACTGACCTTACAGCATGAGGATGATGGACTGACTCTACAGCCTGAGGATGATGGGCTGAACCTACAGCATGAGGATGATGGACTGACCCTGCAGCCAGAGGATGATGAACTGACTCTACAGTGTGAAAATGAAGACTGAATCTATAACATGAGGATGATGCCCTCTGTAAGCATGAGGATGTCTCACAGAAGAGAAATCACCCTCACGAACACATGGTTAACTGGAAGCAACACGTAGAGACCTCTGGAACCAAATTGAGGGATCCTTGTTAATTTATTCCTGATGATTTCCTACTATATAAAAGTATTGTTATTATCCTCCTGGGTCATGCTATGAAGCCTCTCATCTTTTCCCATGTCTGCTCTGTGTCCTTCATCCCATACTCATCAGCACCAGCAGAAACTCTGAGGATGAAGCCAGGAATCTGTGTCTCAGTCACTCTTCCAGGTATTCTGATGGCTCTTAAATAGAAGAACTATGTTACAAACATAAAGTGTATCTTGCTGGAAAAACCTTGACTACCCTCAGAAAGGAAGGGAGGCTTAATGTCCTTGGGATGGTGTCCAGGAAAAAAAATGCTTTCCAATAACAGGCACAAAGAAAGGCTTCTTACAGAAGGTAGGAACATGAAGAGCAGACACCTACAGACAGATCAGCAGTAACATTTGAAAAAGAGATGTGTGTGTACTGGTGGAGCAACACAGACAACCCAGCTGTCAGGAGAATTCCTCAGCCCTGACTCAATGTCACTACAACCACCTGCCTTGATTCTCCTCCAGGGATGATTGAATGAATGTGCAAAGCTCATTCCTACTGAAACAAACCACTCTGCAGATTGATAAGAGTACAGCCATCCAACAGAACTACAGCAGCCACACACTTTAAGTGATTACATTTGGCCATTTCATGCAGCACATTTATTTCAAATGTCAGCAGCACATCCTCTACCTGCAAGGATAACTGACTGTCAAATTTTTATTTAAGAGACAAAAACATCCTTACTGTACTTACTAGCATCTTTGAGCTCTGGCTGGAATGGGGCAGAAGCCTTACTTCCTTAACACTAGCCTAATTACCAGGAGACCATTTTGAATAGTCAGTATCAAACTACTTGTGCTGGCTTCCTGTCTAAGGCTCCTGGGCCAAATCTCTCATGAACAAGTTATGAATGGGCTGAATGAGATGCACAGAAATACTGTTTCAGTCCTCAATCTCTACCAGACAGCACCCTTAAGGAAAGTCCCAGGAAGTAACTGTACTAACACATCAGCTTTCCTCAGTGCCTGAGACTCTCTTAGAGCTCCTTACTAATCACTTTGACGTGTGTGTGTGTGTGTGTGTGTGTGTGTGTGTGTGTATGTGTGTGTGTGTGTGTGTGTGTGTGTGTGTGTGTGTGTGTGTGCATATAAATGGCTATCTGTGATAACTATTAGCATACCAGAGTGTATACTGGTCTCCAGGATCACAAGTGCCTGTTACACATGCCAGAGTCCATGATTGGCGGTCCTCATTTCTGACATTACCGCCAGGCAGGAAATGGAAGTGCTTGTTTCTTTGGCAGAAAAGGATGAAGCACTGAGTGGAACCTAAGCCAGGCAGTCACAAGGGTCTGGCCTTACTTGAGTGGATCAGTGGCTGCTTTATGAGTAGCCAGTAACAGAGGCTTGCTTGGAGCTTGAAAACCAAGAGAGGCAGAGGTGGGAGCCTGGTTCTGTCTGGGCAGACAAAAATGGCTACTTTGAGAACAGCCAACCAAGCACTTGCTCCCACATACTAGTACTGCAGTGGGTGACTAGAAAGATGGCATCAATGATCCCACTTACATGCCAGTGAATGGCAGAAGCTCGAAGCGGCCTGGGAGGGAGTGGGGGTGGATGGGAGGGGGCCAGAGGCAGCTCAGTGGGGGTCCAAGCTCACAGGAGCCTTCAGGGAGAAGGGGAGCCCTTCCTTCCCCAGAATAAGTGATTAATCTCAGACAGTCATGGTAAAATAGATGATGGTGGCCCCCTTTATTTTGTGAGAGCCAGGGAATTATAAACCTTGAACAGTGGGAGGGGCTTTGAGGGTGAATGTATGATTCATTGGGGCTAGAGGTGCTAGGGATACTATTCTACATGTGCCGAACCAGCCCTATCATAAGAAAGGAAAGCAGTACTTAATTATCCTATGAGTGGGGGAGAATCTCCAGGTATGGTTAAAGGTTATTTGTTGAAAGTCAAGACACCAAGATATCTTATTAGCATAGGGTGGGCATCTCCAGGAATCCCCAGGTGCTTGCTGAATCCCTGACTCCCGGGGTTTCTTACCAGGAAAAGGTCTGGCCAGTAATCTTCCGTGAGAGCTATGGGAAGCTCTTAGGGGACCAGGCAAAGAAGGAACCCCGCTGAGAAAGAAGGCTATATGGAAATGCCAGACTTCTTTGACTTTAAAAGCAGGATGCTACACAGGATGGCATCCTAGCTGTTCTCACTCAATCCTTTACCCTAAACTCTCCCAGCTCATGGGCTTCCCTCCTACAAGCTACTCGTTTCTCCTTATCACCCTGATGGTTTGGCTACGTACTCTCTTTTGTCTCCCTCTCTTAGCCCTCTGTACTGCCCCCTCTGGCTCACGCTTTCTTTGTCTTCTTCTCTCACTCCTGTTTCTCTCCTGGCAAGGCCCAGTCTACTGGCCATGTCAGTCTACTACTTTGTCTTTCTGTTCTAGACACTTCCAGGTGCCTTTGGCTGTTCTCTGCCTCATATCTACAATAAAAACCTTCCATTTAATTATACCTTGGAGCAGTCATGTTGTTGCTTCATATAATAGCTCCACAGAAGTGCTCCCCCAAAACACGTATAAACAAACATACATACATACATACATACATACATACATACATACATACGGGGTGTTCAGCTGTCTGTTATGTGTGTGCACAAAGAACAGTGCACAAGTTTGTTCAGAACTCCAAAGAGTCATTAGTTCTTGGGGCTATTTCAGATTTCTAAATATAACTGTGGCCATAAAGGAAAAAGACAAACAGGAAGTTCAAAAGAGAGCCTATGATGCTCAGATGCAAGCCATTGTGATTGGTAAATAATAGAATAATAACCAAAGGGATTTGTTCTCTGTATTTCTGTACTCCTGGAGATACAGAAAGGACCCCAGGTAACACAAACAGGCATCAGAGATGAGCAGACAGCCTCCCAGAGTTGCGTTTGTTTAGTAACTACTCAGATCTCTAAGCTCCCTTCTGGCTTTAAAAAATTCCATTCCTCTGATCTTGTTGTTTTCAACAGAGACTAAGCCTTTGAATTTTCATGCTGAATTTGGGTTATTACGGTTTTTGTTGGAGATGGGGAAATGATGTCCACAAAAAGCCTATGCGTTTGTAAAAAGATTAGCCTTTGAGAGCGGTGGCTGCCAAGCTAAGGAGTAAGGGCTAATTCTCAGATCATTCTAGTTTGGAAGGCAGGAGCGACAGCTCTGTGGACAGCCAAGTGATAAGCCAGCTGTGGGAGGGGCTGCAGGCAAGTTTCAACATTCTGAAGTTCAGGGTGTTCATCCTTACAGGCAACTGAGCAGATGACGTGTCAGGGTGAGGAATGGGTGGGGAGGGGGTATGTAAGAGAGGAAACGGGGAAGAAAAGGGGGAAGGGAGAGGGGGGAGGAAAGAAGGGAGGAAGGGAGGAAGGGAGGGAGGGGAAGGAAGTATAAGAAATTCTGCTCAGTCTACAACATTTCTGCAGCAGCTTCCTCTCCCTGAGAGGGACAAGAACTGCGATGTTATCTCTAATGGACAGCCCTCACTAGGATCTCTCACCTGGGAAGTGAGTTAACATCAAAAGAGGCTTTAGTATCACACATCCTGTTCCCACCCTCTTCCCCCAGCTTCTAGCCTGGAAATCTGAGAACTTGACTGCAGCCTCTTGCTGTGAAATCCCCACCCAACCCCCATTCTCAGAAAGCCAAAAGAACAGACTTCCACTGTCTCCCAGGCTCCTGCCAAGCAGGCTGTCTCTGGTGCTGGAGCCCAGATCTCTTTGGAGCCCCGTGCTGTTGCTTCTCTGCCTGTGTTTATGGAGTTAATGGATTTTCTGATTAACTCCTTATTCCCAGTGTCTCAGTGGCATCAGGACAGCCATTCCCATGCCCACCCATCCCCAAATTAAGCCCCACCTTTCAGGAATGAGAGGAGTCTCAGAAAGGAATGGCATGGAACAAAGGTAAGAGGTGGGGAAGAATGGAGGGAAACAAGGAAAGAAAGGATGGAGGGGGAGATCAGGGAAGGAAAGAGCATGCGTAAGCACAGCAAACATATTCTGTTTAATAATGCAGAATCACTTTGAGCACGTGCCTTATCTTCCACTATGCCTGTACCACAGGTGCCCAGGAGGGGCAGAGTCTGGACTCTGGCTCCACCCACTAACTCCAGCTGCTAGCAGCTCAGTACATGGTTACCTCCCAGGCTGGGATGGTTCATTATCTCTGCTTCCACACCGAGAATTTTTTTTTTAATGGCACCAAGAATTACACAGAGCTTTTAGAAAATCTACCAATCAGACCAGGGTCAGGTTGCTGACCTCGAGCATCAAGAAAGTGCTGGCTGACAATACTGAGTTCTAATTCGGCTCCCCAGCCTAGGAGCGTTGACTTTAAATGAGGAAGAGGTCTCTGAAGGTCTCCCTGCCAAGTTATCAATAACACTGAGGTTATGAACTGGGGTTACTAGAGGTGGGTGGCTTGATCTTTTTGTTTTCAACTTTTGTAGCTATGGACAAAGGTACACAAAAGCTCATTATCAAAAGATTGTGAACTGTCTTTAGGGATGAGATACAAACATACATTTGGTAAACTGAGCCATCACTTAAAAATATGTTTGATTCGTTAAAAAGATTGTGTGCATATGTGTGTGCACGTGTGTGCAGGTTCCCAGCAAAGCCAGAAGAGCACATCAGATACCCTTCAGATAGGATTACTGACATGGGTCACCTAACAGAGGTGCTACAAACTAAAGTGGGGTTCTGTGGGAGAAGAGCAAGTGCTCTTAACTGTTGAGCCATCTCTCCAGACACAGTAAACCAACCTTTATCTAGCATTACATTTTCTAATAATGTGGATATGAGATAAAGACTTACCGTGAGAAGATTTATTTGTAAAGTGTTTCTTTTATTGCAAAGGAAAGGAACAGGTCTTTTTACCCAGTCATCCATAAGCTCAAAAATGCATACGGGGCAAAGAGATGACGTCTGGCATCATGAGGGCCTGAATTATCATCTTCAGTAGTCACATAAAAAGTCAAGCATAGATTCAGCCAAGGGAAGAGGTCCAGAAGGAATCAGGAGGGGAGCTAGAACAGGGAAAGCTACAAAGTGTTTTCTAAGATGGGAGTGTCCGGTGTATACCGTATCTGAGTACCAGAAGATAAGAGACTATGGACCAAGTGAGTGACCTGGCTGCTGACTCCAAAGGAGGCATTCCCGGGAACTAGGGATGCATAATTCCAAGCCCTCCATAGCTAACTGCCAGGTCCAAAAGTCACATCCAGTGCCTTCATACTCCACAAATACAGGGAAAGCACAGCTCCAGTACCCAGAACATAGATTCCTCTTACCTCCACAAGGACAACTCCTGGATACCAAGGACAGGGTCCCAGCCTCTGCTGGTCCCCCTGTGGAGACAGGCTGGACACGAGGAACATACATAAATGGTCTCCATTCCAAGATGTCAGAGCCCAGTGGAGTCTGAATACCAGGATCAAGCAGCCATGCTGCTGACTGCGGAACACCAGCACTCATTTGTGCTCCTGCAGAGAATGGAGAGGATCCGGCTGCCGGACATACATGCTACTACCTCAGACTTCCCAGACACACGTGGTACTACCTCAGACCTACCCCCATCATCCTGAAAATGATCCGGTCTATGGTTCAAGGCACTAATTGCTGTCTTGAGGAGGCCTGCAGGACTTTACAGGATCACACAGATTATAAACCCATACCATAATTTCTAATCTATAGGTCCAACTGGGACACAACCAGCAGAGCAGGGCTGTAGGCTACAGAAGAAGATTTAGCCCCCAGCCCAAGACACAGGGCTCCTCTCACAGGCCCAAGAAACCCATCAGGTTCTGGGAAAAAACAGCCAACACCACAAACACCCAGATGGCTAAAGGCCAGCCTAAGAATATAATCAACAAAACCCAGGGCACTGTGGCTCCACCAGCAACCCTAGAAAACACTGGATGCCCTAAAGCAAATGAAACACAAGAAAATGACATTAAATCTATGCTTATAAAGAAGTTACAGGCATTTAAATAGGAAATAAATAAACTGCCAAAGAAATACAGGAAAATACAATCAAACAAATACGAACTTTTATAGTGGAAATGAATAAATCTTTCAAAGAAATACAAGAAAATACCATCAAACATGTGAAGGAAATGAAGAAAATAGTTCAAGACCTGAAAATGAAAATAGAATCAATAAAGAAAATGCAAACCAAGGAAATCTTGGAGATGGAAAAATAGAGAACAGAAATCACAGAAAAGCATCACCAACAGTATACAGGAGATGGAGAAGAGAATTTCAGGTATAGAAGATACAATTGAAGAATTCGATACATCTGTCAAAGAAAACATTAAATTGAAAAAAATCGTAATATAAAGCATCCAGGAAATTAAAGACACCATGAAAAAAAGTAAAATCTAAGAATATTAGATACAGAAGAAAGTGAAGATTCTAAACTCCAAGGACCAGAAAATATTTTCAAGAAAATAATAGAAAAAATTCCTGCAATCTAAAGAAAGAGAGAGAGAGAGAGAGAGAGAGAGAGAGAGAGATGCCTTTAAACATACAAGAGGCTTAGAGAACACCAAATAGATTAGACCAGAAAAGAAATTCCTCCTGCCACATAATAATCAAAACACTAAATCTAAGGAAAAAATATTAAAAGAAGCAAGGAGAAAAGACCAAGTAACATATAAAGGCAGACCTATTAGAATCACCCCCGACTTCTCAACAGAGACTTTGAAAGCCATTAGGGCCTACGCAGATTTCATGCAAACCCTAAGAGATGACAGATAGCATCCCAGACTACTAAACCCAGCAAAGCTTTTAATCACCACACAGGGAGAAAACAAGAGATTCCATGACAAAACCAAATTTAATATCTATTTACAAAACCAGCCCTATAGAAGATACTAGAAGGAAAACTCCAACCCAAAAAGTCAACTACACCAAGAAAACACAGGATATACATAAATTCAAAACAGAAAAACCAAAAGAAGACAAGCACACATACACACAATCACCACCAACTTCATAATAAAAGGAACTAACAATCATTCGTCACTAATATCTTTCAACATCAAAGGACTCAACTCTCCAATAAAAAGGCACAGGGTTACAGAATGGGTATGTAAAAAGGACCCATCATTCTTCTGCATACAAGAAATACACCTCAGCAACAAAGATAGTCATTACCTCAGAGGAAAAGGCTGGGTCCAAGCAAAGGGACCCAAGAAGCAAAGTGGAGAATCCACCCTAATATCTAATAAAATAGGCTTTCAACCAAAATTAGTAAAAAGAGATGGGAAAGACATTTCATTCTCAAAGGAAAAATCTACCAAGAGGATACCTCAATCCTGAACATCTATGCCCCAAATACAAGGTCACCCACATTTCTAAAAGAACCATTATTAAAGCTTAAATCACACATCGATCCTCACACATTAGTAATGGGGGACTTCAACACCCCATTCTCACCAATAAGCAGATCATTGAGACAGAAAGTAAATAGAGACATAATGAAACTAACAGAGGTCATGAATCAAATGGAACCTAGTTGATGTCTACTGAACTTTTCACCCACACACAAAAGAATATACTCTCTTCTCAGCACTGCACAGAACCCTCTCCAAATTTGACCATACAGTCAGTCACAAAGCAAACCTCAACAGATACAAGAACACTGAATGAACATTGTTTTTTTTTATCAGATCATTATGGATTGAAGCTGGACTTCAACACCAACAAAAATAACACAAAGCCTACACACTCATGGAAGCTGAATAACTCCCTGCTCAATGACCTTGATATAATCAAACTCAGGGCTAAAATCAATAAATTAGAAACAAAGAGGACACAATACAAAGTATTAACTAAACTAAGAACTGGCTCTTTAAGAAAATCAACAAGATAGACAAGCCTCTAGCCAAACTAACTAAAAGGCAGAGAGAGCATCCAAATTAACAGAATCAGAAATGAAAAGGGGAACATAACAACAGACACTAAGGAAATCCAAAGAATCATTAGGTCTTACTTCAAATGCTATATTACACAAAATTGGAAAATTTAGTAGACATGCACAATTTTCTTGATAGATTTTTACCAAAGTTAAATCAAGGTCAAGTAAACAGTTTAAACAGCCTTAAGGAAACCAAAGCAGTTATCAAAAGTCTCCCAAGCAAAAAAAAAAAAAAAAAAAAAAAAAAAAAAAAAAGCCAAGGGCTAGCTGGCTTTGGTGCAGACTTCTACCAGACCTTCAAAGAAGAACTAATACCAACATTCCTCAAACTATTTCACAAAATAGAAACAGAAGGGACATTGCCAAATTCATTCTATGAAGCCGCAGTCACCTTGATACCTAAACCACACAAAGACTCAACAAAGAAAGAAAATTTCAGACCAATTACACTCATAAACACTGATGCAAAAAGATTCAATAAAATACATGCAAACTGAATCCAAGAATACAAAAATCACATCATGCACTATGATCAAGTAGGATTCATCCCAGTGATGTAGTGATGGCTCAACATATGAAAATCCATCAATGTAATCCATCATATAAACAAACTGAAAAAAAATCACACAATTATTTCATTAGATGCAGAAAAAAGCCCTTGATAAAATCCAACCCTACTTCATGATAAAAGTCTTGGTTAGATCAGGGATACAAGGCCCATACATAATAAAGGCTACATACAGCAAGCCAATAGCCAACATCAAATTAAATGGAGAGAAACTCAAAACAATTCCAATAAAATAATGGAAAAGGCAAGGCTGTCTACTCTCTCTATATCTCTTTAATATTGTACCAGAAGTTGTAGCTAGAGCAATAAGACAATTAAAGAAGATCAAAGGGATACAAATTGGAAAGGGAAAAGTCAAATTATGGCTATTCACAGATGATATGACAGGATATATAAATGACTGCAAATTTTCACCAGAGAACTCCATTAGCTGATAAACACCTTCAGCAATTGGATGGATACAAGATTAAATTTAAAATGTAAGAAGTCCTCTTTATACAAATGAGCTGAGAAAGAAATTAGGGAAACTACACCTTTTGCAATAGCCATAAATAATATAGAGTATCTTGGTGTAACTATATCCAAGCAAGTCCAAGACCTATATGACAAGAACTTCAAAATCTCTGGACAAAGAAGTTGAAGAAGATATCAGAAGATAGAAAGGTGTCCTATGCTCATGGATCAGTAAGATTAACATAGTAAAAATGACCATCTTACCAAAAGCAATCTATAGATTCAATGCAATGCCCATCAAAATACCAACACAATTTTTATAGACCTTGAAAGAACAATTCTAAACTTCATATGGAAAAACAAAACAAAACAAAACAAAAAACAGAATAGCTGAAACAATCCAATACGATAAAAGAACTTCTGGAAATATCTCCATCCCTGACTTCAAGCTATACTATAGCAATGAAAACTACATAGTACTGGCATAGAAATAGACTGGTTGATGAATGGAATCAGATTGAAGACCCAGAAATAAATCCACACACCTATGGACACTTGATTTTTTATAGAGAAGCCAAAACAATACAATGGAAAAAAGATAGCATCTTCAATAAATGGTGTTGGTCTAACTGGATGGCTACATGTAGAAAATGCAAATAAATCCATATTCATCACCCTGCGTAAAACTCAAGTCCAAGTGGATCAAAGACCTCAACATAAAACTAGATACAATAAAACTATTAGAAGAGAAAGTGGGGAAGAGCTTTGAACTCATTGGCACAGGAGACAACTTCCTGAACAGAACACCAACAGCTCAGGCTCCAAGATCAACAATTAATAAATGGGACCCCTTGAAACTGAAAGTCTTCTCTAAGGCAAAGGACACTGTCAACAGGACAGAACATCAGTCTGCAGATTGAGAAAAGATCTTCACCAATCCAAATCCGTCAAAGGGCTAATATCCAAAATATATATATATTAAAAACTCAAAGAATTGAACATTAAGAAAAAATAAACCCAACTAAAAATGTGGTACAGAGCTAAACAGAGACTTCTCAACAGAGGAATATCAAATGGCTGAGAAATAACTAAAGAAATGCTCAACATTCTTAGTCATAGGGAAATGCAAGTCAAAACAACTCTGAGATTCCATCTTATACCTGTCAGAATGGCTAAGATCAAAATCTCAAGTCACAGCACATGCTGGTGAGGATGTGGAGAAAGGGGAACACTCCTCCATTGCTAGTGGGAGCGCAAACTTGTACAACCACTTTGGAAATCAATTTGGCACTTTTTCAGAAAATTGGGAACAGCTCTACCTCAAGATGCAGCTGTACTACTCCTTGGCATATACCCAATAGATACTCTACCATACAACAAGGACACTTGCTCAACTATGCTCATAGCAGCTTTATTTGTTAGTAGCAAGACTCTGGAAACAACCTTGATGTCCCTCAAACAAAGAATGGATAAAGAAACTGTAGTACATTTACATAATTGACTGGTACTCAGCTATTAAAAACAAAGAAATCATGAAATTTGCAGGCAAATGGATGAAACTGGAAAAGATCATCCTAAGTGAGCTAACCTAGACGCATCAAGACACAATCCACATCCATTTATACGTGGATTTTAGTCATATAGTACAGGATAAACATAACAATGCACAGACCCAAAGAAGATAACTAACAAGGAGGATCCAAGGGAGGATGCTTAAACATCACTCAGAAGGGGAAGTAGAATACATAGAGGTAGTGGTTGAAGAGAGGGAACAAGGTAGGAGAAGGAGCACAGAGAAAAATGAGGGTAGAGATCAGACCTGGGGAGAGAGGGGACAGGAGGACAGAAGGCCTCTAGGAAAAGAGAAACTGTGGGTGAGAGCATCTCTGTGATAAGCTGGAGACTTGGGTCAGGATAGGCTTCTGGTAGGATATGAGGGGGACTCTAGCAGAGCCTACTAAGTAGCAGGGGCCATGGAGACTGAAGAGGACACCCTCTAACTAGACAAGACTCCTTGTGGAGGGGGAGGGAACACCAACCCACCTACAAAAACTTCAACCCAAAATTTACCTTCTTTACAAGATGTGCAGGGAGAAAGATAGCACAGATAGAACAGAGACTGAGGGAACGTCAAGCCAATGCCTTGCCAACCTGAGACCCAACCCATGGAAGAGAACCAACTCCTGGCACTATCAATGATACTCTACTGTGCTTGCAGACATGAGCGGAGTTGTTCTCTGAGAGGCACTACCAAGCAATGGTTCCAAACAGATGGTGAGACTCACAGCCAAATGTTGGGCGATACGTAGGGGGTCTTGTGGAAAAGTCGGGGGGGGGGGTAAGGAGAAAAGGACATAGAGGTGATAGGAGCTCCACAAGAAGACCAACAGAGCCAACTAGCCAGGGTCCAGAGGGCCTTGCTGAGACCAAAACACCAACCAAGGACCATGCATGGATGAACCTAGGTCCTCTACATAGCTACAGCGAATGGACAGCTCAGGCTTCATGTGGGTCCTCTAGTAAGGGGATCAGGGACTGTCTCTGACATGGACTCTGCTGCCTGCTTTTTAAATCACTTCCCCCTGGTGTAACTGCCCTGCCAGTTCACAGGGGAAGAGGACATACTCAGCCCTGATATCACTTGATGAGCAGGGGTAGGTGTGTAGGCAAGAGTTCCTTTTCTGAGGAATAGTGGAGGGGGATAGGAGGAAGAAGGAGGGAGGGTGGGACTGGGAGGAAAGGAGGGAGGGGCTATGACTGGGATATAAAGTTAATTAATTAATTAATTTAAAAGGAAGATTCTTTCTTTTTAAAAAGGGGGTTTGCTGGTCCCAGCCTAGCTCCAATTTTAATGAGGAATCCTATTTCAACGGAATAAGGTAGCAAGATACTGGATTTCTTCCTCTGGCTTTCATACCCTTGTGGATGTACCACATACACTTTTCACAACCACATACCATATACACTGCAAAAGTTACGTTAGATCTCTTAAACACATTTTCAGAAGTTTATACAAGGATATTAATAGTAAGTGGGTAAGACTTCTTGTCACCTATACAAATGACATACCACAACAGCCTAGGACTATAGAGTAGGAATACAGCTCAGTAGAGTGTGGCTCAATGCTGGCCTAGCATGCACAGAGCCCTGAGTTCTATATCCAGGACTGAATAAATGAGGCATGGTGGCTCACACCTCTACATCCCAGTACTAGGGAGATAGAAACAGGAGGATCAGTAGTTCAAAGTCATCCTCAGCTATCAGTAAATCTGGGGCCAGCATGGGCTCCCAAAAGAAAGATAGACACGAGACAGGAAGGAATGAAGGGAAAAATAAAGAATTCTAAAAACATTCTCTTGGTCCCAAGGTATGCTGAGAACTGCACTTGGTGTAGAGATATGGGATCAATGACTACAAATGCTTGTCCACTTGAAGCTCATGATCCAAGTAGGTTGATCAGATTCATAAGCCAATGACTACAATAATGCCACCGGACTGAAGGAATGACACGTAGAGAAACTTAATGGAGTCAGACTTAGTAAGCTCAGGAACTAAGATATAAAAAAGGATTTCCTTTTTTTAAAGTGACACGAAGCAATTTCCTTTGAATTCACAAATTTTATCCTATGAAGAAGCTCTAAATGTAGGCTCATTAAGATGAGGAAATAAACAGCCCACAAGTCTCAGGAAGCCCCTAAAACTTACCAGATACACAAGCACATCCTTCCCCGTGATTATGTAATCAGTAAGGTAAGCCGAAGAGGGGAAGCTCTCCCATCCATGAAGCAGCCTGGAAGCCATGCAGAGAGCTCCCAAATTATACTGCCCATGAGTCATCACATACGTTGGATGGGCTTTCTGTGATGGATACCTTAGAGTAGTCTGTGCTCCTGTTATTAACCTGGCACCCACACTCCTTCAAATAATACTAATGAACTCAATGGTTCACAAAGCTGAACTTTAGTGGTATTGTTTACTTTGCTGCTGGTTCCCGAAATAGGCTGGATAGAGATGTGCCATGTCTCTCCGGGGAGTGTCACATAACACAAAGTTTAAGCTTATAAAACATTAGGACTCGGATGACCTGTATAATTTTCTAACTTTGAGTATAGCAAAATTAACCTTAGTCCTTAAGGTTTTTCATTTATAGAATATTAACTGAGAGTTGTGCATTTTATTCATGTCGTGTGTGTGTGTGTGTGTGTGTGTGTGTGTGTGTGTGTGTGTGTGTGTGTGTTTCTCGATTTGATCAACCCTGCTGCTAATATCTAGATGGTTAATATTAACAATGGCTAAGTTATTAACTTTTCTAAAGGATCAATTTGTACCTTGTCATGGAGAATGGTGAATCTCATTCAAGTGAGAAGTCTGAGTTTTCTGTTTAATTTTATGTGAATTCTCTCTGATAATTAGTTTGAAAAAAATATAGGACCACACAGCATCTTATCATTTTTCTACTCCTCTCTGGAACATGGTGTGTGGGTGTGAGAGAGAGGGGGGGGACAGAGAGAGGGAGACAGAGACACCAAGAGACAGAAAGACAGAGAGAGAGAGAGAGAGAGAGAGAGAGAGACAGACAGACAGACAGACAGACAGACAGACAGACAGACAGACAGACAGACAAACAGACAACAGATAGAGACAGAGACAGAGATAGAGACAGAGACAGAGATAGAGACAGAGACAGAGAGATAATTCAACATTTTTGACATCAGGTCTCATGTAGACCAGTCCCCCCTCCTTCTATTACCTGGCGTGCTGGACTGCAGGCGTGCCCACACACCTAGTTTTGCAGTGCTTGGGCTGGAATCCAGGGCTTGCACATCACATGCTAGGCAGGTACTAGCTGCTGTGCTGCCTTCCCAGCCTCTCACCTAGTTTCCTGAGTACTTATTCACCTCCCTCGAGGGTGAGAGCAATCAAGGCCTGCTGACTTGGTGTCTGGCCTTGGGTTTCCCCAGAATCTCTGCACTCTATGAAGACTCTGCCTAGTCTGTTTGCACATACCTTCATCCAGGTCACTGGTACCTTTCCAAGAAGGATCAGAGTCAGCTTTAGAGACAGGAAATCCAGGGTAGGGGTATGACTCCCCCCACACACAATCATGGTCTCTTACTTCCTCCCACTGCACAGTCATCATGAATTGGAGGCCTTTTCTCACCAAAAAAGTAAGTACTAGCTGAGTTCTGAGGGACTCTGAGAACACAGAGGGCATTGGGTTTATCTAATTGAATGCAGCCCTCCTCTCTCTCTCTCTCTCTCTCTCTCTCTCTCTCTCTCTCTCTCTCTCTCTCTCTCTCATGCACATATGCTGGTACACTTATTTCTTCATTTTTCTCCTCTGTCTCACTTACCCCTTCATGTTTCTCTCTGTTGTTTCCTTTTGATCTAGAATCATTACAAGCCCCTAGAGAGTTTACCTCTACTTTGAGAGTCGCTCGGCTATCCATTTTTTCCCATCTTTAAATCACACATTCTCGTTGATTGAATGACATCCACAACAGGTCAAAGTGAGATGTTAATGCCTAAGCTCAGCCTTCACAGTTCATACTTTGACACCTATGATATCCACCTGCAGAGCTTCTTACGGAACTTAGGAAAACCCCTACAGAAACATCACAGAAATTTCAAGACAAAAACAAAACAACTTTCATTTGAAAACTAACCCTGTCTGCAGGCAGGGCTAAGAACTCCATCAGTAAAATGCTTAATGTGTAATCTCAAGGACATAAGCTTGGTTCCCTGGTACCCACATAAAAAACTGAGTATGTATGTGTGTAACCCCAGTATTGAAAGGCAGAGACAGGAAGCTGCCTAGAGCTTTTCATCTTAGCTGAATTGATGAGCTCCAGGCTCGGGGAGAGACTGTCTCAAGAAACAACATGGCACATTGCTCTTGCCTCCAGGCACACACACATGCAATCAACACTGTATGCACATGTTCATACATCCACATAAACACTTATGTATACCACATGCACACCACAACATACAAACACAAATAAATAAAATGGCTTTTGTGATGATGACGGCAGAGGCTGTTGTCTGGCCTCTACATGTATGCACACACACTTGTAAGCATATGCACACATATGCGTGCACACGTGCATAAAAATAATTTATTAAGTAAATACATATGTAATGGATATAGTTTACCACAAGTAAAAACCTGCTTTACAGACATCTAGGAAGGCTATAAAAAGAGGCATTGGACTGAGCACAGGACACTCCCTGGCCTTGATCTGTCCACTAGCCCCTGGCAGTTGTAATGCTGGAAGGCACCTCCAGGGGAGAACTGAGACATGGAAGCCTGGCTTTGTTTCCTCTCTCTGAGTAAAACCTTGCTCTCTGCACAATGACAGGCTTTACAGGCCCTGAAGGGCTCCTGGAGAAAGTGCTTAAACCCAAAATACCATTTGTGATCTGTTTTCCATCAGAGGGGGAAAAAAAAAAAGGTCTGATGCTAGGAGTTAGCTCCATGGGAAACTATGACTGTAAATTGAATCTTTGAGAATTAAATCCAATTGAAAATACATTAAAAGCTATTTAAAGAAATCTTCCCTGAGCCCTTTGTTAGGTAGAGAATCCTTCTAGAAAGAGAGAAGAGTGGCCGATGATGTGCCATTTATAGCCGGATTCACACAAAGAGAACTTACTCAAGAGGAGGTATGGGAGCTTGACAGCTAAGGGGGAGTCTTACACCTCTTTCTGAACATTCTCAAAGAAGCTCCCCCTACAAATCCCCCTTACTCATCCTCTTGACACAGAAACCTGCCATGGAATCTCACCTCACCACAGTGCAGAGAAAGGCTGGCACAATGGAAAACAGACTATGCATTGATGGACTCCAAGCTGAAAAGGCCCTACCTGCCTTGAGAGAAGCCACTGACAAATGACAATTGAAGCTATGGTACCCCAGCCCTGTGGTACCCCAGTAGTCACCCACACATCACCATAGCAACAAAGGAGAAGCTCGGAAAACCCCTCACTTTGAAAATACACATTAGAGATGTGCATATCACAGACACAAGCAACACATGCTGTGCAGGAAGACAGACCTTGCTGTTCGAAGTCACGTGACCGGCACATTTACTTAATCATCCAGTCTCAGCTTCTTCACTGGCATAATGGGGATGCTATTCTACAGCCTTGTAGAACTGTTCTGATAACTGAGTGAATACATCTAATGTTTAAGCACAGCACTTCACTGCAGTATAATAATACTCTTATTATTAGCACCCCTAGTTTAAACAGAAAGGAAATGCCGTCTATTTTTACTATGTGTGCATATGTATATGCGCATGTGTTGTGCATACATGTGGAGACCAGAGGCTGGTGTCCAGTGTCTTCTCTAAGAGCTCTATACCTTATTCTCAATTTTATTTATTACTAATACTGCGTGCATATGCATGCTGTGGGCAGGATAAGTGTGCCACGGTATGCATGTAGAGGTCAGAGCACAACTTTGTGAAGTTGGTTCTCTCCTTTTACTTTTCCATGGCTTCCAGGAATGGATCTCAGGTCATCAGACAATCTCCTTATATGCCACTTAGCCATCTGCAGGCCCACCTTATTTTCTCTCAGACAGTGTCTTCTCAATGACTCTGGAACGCATGGACTTGGTAAGGCTGCCTGGCCACCAAGAAGCCCTGAAGCCCTGTTGTCTCTGCCTCTCCAGTGCTGGGGCTGCTGCTGTCTGAAGAGAGTTCTAAGGGACTGAACTCAGATTTTCATGACAAGCAGTTTAACTAGTGAGCCATTTCGATAGACTCCTTTATAATATAGGATAAAAATCAGTCATTACTCAAATGACACCATTTAGCATCTGAGGAGATGGCTGGGTGGTTAAAAGTAGCCGCCGCTCTTTTGGAGGACTCAACTTTGGTTCGCAGCGCCCATATTGGATGGATCACAAGTGGCTATAACTCCAGATTCTGGGATCCAGTATGTTCTGGCTTCCATGGGTACCAGCACACATACAAGATGTGCTAACACTGACACAAAAACGTCCATATAAATAACAAAATTAAAATAAATCTTAAGAAGCAAATAACACCATCACCACCATACCCTACTAGTAGATCACATACTAAATGGTGTGTGCAAATGTATGCATGTGTGTATGCATGTATGTGTGTGCACGTGCATGCACGCTGGTGTGTGTGTGTGTATGTATGTGTGTGTGTGTGTAACTAGCCACTTTCTTTCCTTCTCAGACAACAGCTTTCAGTGCTGATCAGGGTGACTCTATCCTTAAGCAAGCACTGAGTCTTGGTTTCTTTCCCTCAGTCAGAGAACACTTAGTCTACAACAAAGACTTTCCTAAACCAAATGACAATAGAGTAAACTAACTTCATTTACAGCTCAGCTTAACACTTAAAGCTACCATCAATTCTAGAATTCCATGTTGCTCAGCAATTACATCTAAGGTAGCTGTATTCCCCAGTCAAGGATTAGCCCCTAATTAGATGCAGGCTTTCTGTGTTAACCAGGACTCTGGCTCTTCTGCCTGGTTAAGTGACAGGGACTCTCAATCACACATTTTATCTTTTGCCATGCAAACATAGGTGCTCAACAAATGTTACCTTTCCTAATAATAAAACAAAAGCCGAACTTTCACAACCTGGGCTATCCAAATGACCATTGGCTACATTCTTGGCAGCCACGAGAGAGACCGTTTTTCCCAAGTCAGCAGCCGCTGAGGGGGCTGGCCAGGGGCCAATTCCCAGGGTTGGCGCATTCCTGGGGCCTGGCAAAATGCCACCAAAACCCTGCTTCCTCTTTCTCTTTATGTAGTGGAAAACTTTTTCCACTTTGACCCCTCCAAGTCTTCCTCTACTCCTCCCCCAATAAACTAAAGGGAGGCAGTTAGATGGGAAATGCTCTCCGGCTCCCCTCACCCCCCAAAACCGTCTATCTCCCACTGCTCCAAGTTGGCAGAGCTCGAGCAACCGAAAACAGAAGGCAAACAAAGAAGAGCCTCACAGCTCAGTAGGCTAGTCTGATGCAGCAGGCCTGGGAAAGAAAGACTCAGCAGGATTCAGGGCACAGCGAGCCATTGTGCATGTGCTTGGGCACTTTTGGAAGACTCTGGAATAAAATTACCTGTTATAAATAGTCATTGGCCAGAATTCAGCTGTGAGGGCAGAAGCCCAAAAGTTCCAAAAAAAAAAAAAAATACAATGTTCCATATTAAAAGGTCTGGCCTTGTCATTAATAGGGAACTCCTGAGCAACTGGAGTAAGAAGAAAGGAATTCTGGGCTTGGCGAGAGACAGACTGTAGTGAGGAACCGGGGTGGACATTTCTGGCTGGGATCCTTCCAGTTACGCTGGTTTGTTTCTTAAAGACCATATATGTATATTTTAAAAGCAAAGGAAAAGACCGTGTCTTCTGAATTCCGCTTTCTATATGCAGACAGAGAGCCGCCATCTTGTGTTTACAATACAAAGAGGGCATGCAAGGCTCAGTGCTGCACGGGCTGGCCTTACATCACTTGATTCTTCTACCTGCCTGTGAAAGGAGAGACGATTGTGTCTGTTTATCCACATGAGTGCAGAGGTCCAGAGAAAGCAGGTAAGGTGGCCAAGCTCATGCAGGCAGTGGATGCGTGTCCACTCTAGGTAGGCTCTCCAGTCAAGCATGTCTGTACAAGACAATCATTAATTGTGGTATTTGCATACATGTGTGTGCATATGCATGTGGAAGCCAGTGAACAACCTAGGCTACTGCTCCTAAGATACCATCAGTCTTTGTGAGTCAGGGCTTCTCACTACCCTGGGGACTCGCCGAGTGGGCTAGTCTGGCCAGCCAGTGAGCCCTAGGGAGCATCCAGTTTGCACGTCCCCATTATCACTGGGGTTACAAGCATCTGTCATCACATCTGGCTTTTTACATGGGCACTAGGGATCTAAGCTCAGTCAACAAGTGCTTTGACCACAGTGCCATCTCCCCAGCCCCAGAATCTAGAATTGTGATGAAGTGACCAGTCTACTAGATCGCCCTCTTACATAGCCAATGCCACATACAGGGACACAGCTCCGCACCAGGCATCTTCATCAGGGTCCCTGAAGGAAAAAGGTCATTTCACAGGTGCACAGGACCTGAGTTCTGAAGATGTCTCAACAGGATCGAGTCCAGACAAATAGTCCAAGGACCCAGGCAGAAAAACTACACAGAGAAATTCACTTCAGACACCATAGCCTTCAATCATACACACACGCAGGAAGCAGAGGCAGCCTTTAATCCCAACACCCAGGTATAGGTAGACAAATCTCTTTCTGTTCTTGACCAACCTGGTCTACACAGCAAGTTCTAGAACAGTAAGGGTTAAATAATAAGACCCTATCTCAAAAAAAAAAATTAAAAAGACTATAAAGCTATAGTAGGCAAAGTGATTAACTGGAAAGTTCCAAGTAAGAATAAGAGACCCTGTATCAAAAGGTGCAGAGCAGCTGCCACTGACAAAGATGTCCAAGGCTGCCTACTGTTTCCACAGCTAACTGATATAGGCACACGTATGTGCACATGCGAGCACACACACACACAAACACACCTGTCATGCTTGGTTTTCTTCTCAACACATGTTCCCTCTCTTAGCCCTTCAGAATGAGTCCACTGTCAACACTTCCACTCCTTGCACTGGCCCCGTGGTGGCACCATGGCACCTGTTCCTCTTACTTTCAAATGGACTCAGCAGAGGCAGCCACTCTAAGAGACTGGAACGCACAGAGGGAAGAAGAATGCCTGCATTCTGACCTGCTGCTCCAAGGGACACCGTTGGCAACAGTCCCTCCATCTACGGGGCTGTTTCAGCCAGCTGGCTGACTTCTCAAGCCATGGGCTCCCAGGGTTGGACAGGTACTGCCCAGGGGTTTCAGCAAGGGCTCTTCCTAGATGCAAGGCCCTGTGGTCCCAGTGCTCTTCCTGCCCTCCCTGCTGCCACAACTCTGTTATCTCCTTCTGTCACCTGGCCTGAGTGTCCCATCTGCTTTCCTCCCTACTGACAGAAACAACAATGCTGACCTTTGAACTGTGGAGATTTTTTTCCAGATCCTTCTACAAGCATGAAGAAATTTATCATTCAAGTATCCCCCTCCCTCTTTCCCCCTTCTCTCTCTCATCTCTTTCCCTTTCTCATCCTCCCTCTCTTCCTCTATTCTCCTTTCTTCTCCTTCCTCCCTCTCTTTGCATTTTCTTGTTCCCCTCCCCTCTCTCCTTTCCTCCCTCTCTCCCTTCTTCCTTCTCTCTCTCTCTCTCTCTCTTTCTCTCTCTCTCTCTCTCCTCTCTTTTCCTCTCCTCCCTCTCTCTCTCTCCTTTGCACACTCCTTTTTGACTTTACCATGTCTGGCCCAGAAGATCCTAGGATAGCCCCTAACTACCCAAGGTCTGCCCTGTCCCCATCACTACTTCCCATGCTCGCACAGCCAGTTGGGATATCACACAAGCAAACGAGGACAGCAGCAGCTTCATCTCAGGGCCCCTCGCTGATGACTGCGAGAACTTTGGTCTCAGAACTGTGCCTGCTCACACTGGGATACTGCCAGGCCTCTGAGCTACTCAGCCTCCAAAGATGGCAGGCCTCCGACAAAAGCTTCCCTTACAAAAAGCCAACAGCCCCCAAGCTCCTCGCTGCGCCAGCTCTGACAGATGGATCCCAGAATTCAGCAGACCAAATGATTTTATTTCCCTCAACACAGCCATGTGCATAAAGCGGTCTGTGAATTAACTGTATTAGGAAATCCACCAGGCTGAAGACAGCCACTTAAAACCGAGGACCGAAGAGGTGCTGAAAGGCAGAAGGCGAGAGAAGCTCAGAGGCACCTTCAGAAATAGACAATTATGATCCATTAAGCCTCATTAAGGAATGGAAATTTATGAGGAGGAAACATCTGGAATGACCTGGAATGTAAAGGAACTGGGAGAAACCTCTGTTGGGGCTTGTACAAGGCATCCCAGACAAATGGGACTCTTGGTTTGCAGAGAATTACAAAACCGGTCCATGGGAAGGAGACTGTGATCTGTGCGTCTGGTGTTCTGTGGAACGTTCAAATATGATGCTCCTGGATTGGCCCTGGAAATGCTCACTGAAATTAGGTTGGAGATGACGGCTGTGGACAAAACTGGCAGGAAGATCATGGATCCCAGCTAAGCTGAGCCAAGGCAGTGCAACCTGTGACCTCTGTGGGTGTTTAACAATATTAACGGATAGGACATAACAGTATTGGAAGGGAAGTTAGTGTAAAACAGCTGAGACAGTGATAAGCTATGTACAGTTGGTACAACTTACACAGATAAACCAACGGGAACAAAGAATTCCAGTGATTTAACTGTGTGATATATCCTACCCTGCCTGAGGAAACAGGAGAGGCTGGTGTTAAGAAGGAGGTTGACAGCAGTGAAGCCATGGGACAGAAGGAAAGGTGACAGTGGGATCCTGGGCAGCAGTAGAGCTTACCTGGTTCAGAACCCTAGGAAGTATAAACCAAGCACATTAGAGGCTGTTTTTTTTTTAAGGCTCTGTGGCTTTCTTAATAGACCTTTGCTACAGGGAGTGTAAGGACACCACAGATTAAATTTAGGCCAGGATTCTAAGGGGAAGCATGAAAGCCCTTCCCTTTGCGGGAAGAACGTTTTATCAATAAAAGCCTAAGGGTGACTTCTTTCCGAATCCCGAGAAAGAGCAAGAGAGCAGGGCAGCGGCTGCACACGTGTTTGCAGAAACCACTTGTCAACCTCAAGTGTTGTTCCTAAGGATACTACCCACCCTGCATTTGAGACAGGGTCTCTCACTAGCACGGAACTCGCTGATTAGGTTAATGGCTGGCCTGTGAGCCCCAGGAATCCACCTGCCTCTACCTCCCAAGAGCTGCGGTTACAAATCCATGCCACTGTGCCTTGCTCTTAATGTGGGTTCTGCAGACTGAATGGGGGCTCTTAGGCTTGTGTGGTAAGCATTCAAAAAGGTCATCCTCCGAGCTGCATAGACACACTCGTTGGCCCTGCTGTGTACATCCTGCCGGGGCTGTGATCTCTGAATATACTAGATTGATAAAGCGTCACAAATTGGCAAAACCTCTGCTTGGCACTTCTTGGCCCTCATGTCATGGAGTTTGCCCACCATGTGCTCAATTCCTGTGATCGTAGATGAAAAACTAAAGGGGAAAAAAAGCACATTGGGAGAAAGCCTCACTACTGGCATATAGAAGGACATCAGAAAAGAACCCCATGGTAGGAAAACCCTGAAAAGAAGAACGTGGGTGGAACACCCTGAAAACAGGCCTCAGGAAGAACACTTTAAATAACAAACAACAAGTAGGAAGAACACCTTGAAACCAAGCCTACAGGAAGAACGTCCCAGAACCTGGTGGGTTTGAGGACCTGCTCCCAAAGAGACTGATCAACATGCAACTTGTCACTATGGACAAAGCACTGGAGAGCCAGCCATGAGAATGATAGAGGCTGCCATAGGAAAATGCAGGAAACTCGGTTGCCATGGAAACTCAAAGGCTCTGATAACTCTGGTCATTGAAAGCTGGTGAGACACCAGGAAGATAACAAGCAGATCTTAGAGCCATAAGGAAACAGGGAGCATGCCAAGCAAACATCTCCACCCATTTGTCCTTATCCCTGCCAAGAAGCTGGGTAATCCCCCAGCTCATCAGTAACACAGCATCTGCAAATGTCTAGTTTCTATTTTCATTTACTGATCTCAAATATTCCAAGGATCCACAGAACAATGTCAGACACTGACAGGTAGCACCCACTGTTCTAGCTAAATACAGCTGATGATGAAGGTCAGAGATTGCAGAGAGCCTTCTCTGTGTTCCCAGGAGGAAAGTGGTCCATGGGCAGATGCTCTGGGAAGCACTCAGCCGTCAGACTGCTGGGTCACAGATGCCCTTGAGAGTTTTACGATACCATATGGATTTTCCCCCATAAAATGCACAAATATACATTAATATAAAATATTTCAGCCATTTCAAAGACTTGGGAGTCATTGGCAGCCAGCTGAACCTACTTGGTGAGCTCCAAGCCAGTAAGAGACTTTGTCTAAAAAAAAACAAAAAACAAAATGAATGACACCTAAGGAATGACACTGTGACTTTCCACTGACCTCTACACACATGCATGCATGCACTGTGCACACACACACACACACACACACACATATGCACACATGAACACACACACATTTACAGGCACACAGTGTACCCACACACTCAGGAACTTGTACACATGCATATGGACACACACACACAATGTTCACATACACACAATATACTTTTACACAGATCATGTGTACACACACACACACACACACACACACACACAGAGGGAGAGAGAGAGAGAGAGAAAGAGAGAGAGAGAGAGAGAGAGAGAGAGAGAGAGAGAGAGAGAGAGAGAGAGAGCGCACATACACTAGGGTCATTCTTACATGAAAATAAGCAGTAATGTCATCTTCTTTCTCCAACCATCATCAACATCAGCAGCATCTCTCCATACATAGGTCCCTGATAATGTCCCTGGAGCTCATGGACAGATAGCTACCCCTGGGCAAGCTCAAATGCATGTACATCACACTAAACACAGCTCATATGTCAGGCTTTAGGTGGCATAGGACCATGGATAGGACATGGTCTGTGTCCTCTAAGAAGTTACACGTTCGCTCTGTTAGGGGTGATGAGCTCCCAGGAGGCAGGAACACCTGGTGATGTCAGGAGGCTGACTTGGTAGTCATAGCTGGAAGAGATGTTACTAGCACCTAGTAAGTAGAAGGTTGATGTTTTACTAAGCATCCCACAATGCACAGGGCACCCGTAACACAGTGTCAATACCGTCAAGGTTCCAGAACTGGGGCATGTGGCAATCAGTTAAATCAGGTGACTATGAGCCAGTCAAGAAGGACATTGTCTGGGGCTCTTCATGTTGATAAGGATAAGCTGCTAGAGTATCATCCCAGCATAACAAAACCCTGAATTCCACCCCTAGAACTGTATTTTAACCAGGCACACACCTGTAGTCCCAGCATTCGGGAGATGGAAACAGAAAGATCAGAAACTCAAAGTTATCCTGGGCTACATAATGAGTGCTCTGGTTTCCTTCTGCAGAGAATGATAAAACACTCTAACAAAAGGCAGTTTGCGGGGGTGAGGGGGAGGGTTTATGCTAACTTATAGTTTACAGTCTATCACCGAAGGAAGTCAGGGCAGGAACTCAAGCAAGAACTCAAAGCCAAAACCATGGAGGAACACTGCTTACTGACTAGACAGACAGGTCAGGCTGATGCTAGTCTAGCTTTTGTACAAAGCCCATGACCGCCTGCCCAGGGAATGGTGCCACCCACAGTGGGCTGGGCACTCTATATAACTTAATAATCAGGACAATCCCCAACAAATGACAACTCAACCTGAGCCGGGCAATCCTTCCTTCAAATGAGACACCCTTCTCAGCTCACTCCAGGTTGTGTCAAGTTGATAGTTAAAGCTAAAACAGCAAGTTGGAGGCTAGCTTGCCCTGCATAAGACCATGTCTTTTTAAAAAAAAAAATGGTGTTTTCATGCAAGGCCCTGAAGGTGTGGTTATTAAGTCAGTCTGCTGAGAGGAAAGGAAGGAGAAAGCTCTTGCAGAGAAAGCATACACCAGATAAAGGAAAATCCTCCGGGGTGGCACCAATTGCTAGTGGTAAACTAAACATCAGCATTCCTTCTGCAGTTGAGAAGTTCTTGGGGATCTCCCATCCATCCATCCACCCATCCATCCACCCATCCATCCACCCATCCATCCACCCATCCATCCACCCATCCATCCACCCATCCATCCTTCGGTAGTCTAACTAAGTGTCTCTTTAGTTCTCAGACTCGGTTACCAGGCTATAACCCTGCTGTACCCTTCCACAAAGGACATCTAACTACGGGTGGGGTATGCTCCATCACTCCCCAGTTTCTTCCCTCTGGTCAATGATTCCTCGGGTAAATGCATGCATATTGTTCTAAATGGGGACAAGAAAAAAGAAAAATCCCAAGCTGAGGAAGCAGGCCTACCCACCAAGTTTTCATACTCATGCTCCTTATTCCTTCTAAGTCCCTTCCTCTCAACACTACTCATTGGTCAGTTGTTTTCACTGAAGCCAAAGCTGCCTTGGGCACAGTTGTGGCTGGCGTGGTAGTACTCATGGAAGTTTCTAGTCCTGTCAGAACAGCTGGAGGCCCTTCAGGCCGGGAGGGGGCACAGAGAGACTCCCTGTGGCTGTCACAGAAATTTCCACCTCAGAGCTTCCAGGTATGCAAAGCCAGACCCAAACTGAAGCTTCAGCCCTTTCACTCACCAGTCCCAGGGCCGCAAGTCATGCACCAAGCAGCAGGCTTCTCATCTGTAGGACAGGGATTGTTGGAATTCTTACCTTAAAGGGCTGTTGCATTAGCCAACTATTTCCACGTGAAGCATCGAGCAGACTGGCTGGCACATATTAAATGTCAATAAATTTCAGCTGCTATTACTAAAGGAGGGAAACCATTGTGGTCTAACCTCAATGTGTGATTTGCCAACCTAACACCCAGAGCTGCCAGCTAAAGTGGTTTTGGTGTTAGGCTCCATCAGCCCCGGCTGCTGACGTGCCTGTGCCTGCTGCCTGGAACTTCTGACCGTCCTCAGCACCGACCGGTGTTACTGTGAACCTCAAGCATTCCGTCCTTCTTGGGGGTCTGCTCTCCAGCCTTCAGGACTTCCAGCTACTAGGTGTCCTGAGTGTACCTTCCTAGTCCTCCTTCTTCTGAATGCTAGCCTTTGTCACGGAGCCATCCCCAGCACCCAGACAAGCCTCACTGCTGGAGAGCAGATGACCACAGGTCTACATTTTCAAGGCCTGTTGTACACAATGGGAATCAAGACATCGTGCCTCAAACCAAGCAGAAAGTGAGGACCAATCAACAACAGACGTTATCCTCCATCCTGCACACACACACACACACACACACACACACACACACACACACACACACACAATTAAACAACAAAAAGTATTTATTAGTAGTAGCAGTATCATTATTATTAATATCATCATTGGTATTATTGAAATGTGCACTGGTTTAAAAAAATAACAGGAGCATTTAAGGGCTGGAGAGATGACTCGGGGTGCATCTCTTGCAGCGGACCCATGTCCATTTCTAGTACTCGTATCAGGAGAATCACAATTGCAAAATCATCAACATCCAAGACTAAAGTTTATGACTATGGACATATGTAAGACCAATCTTCCTCCCCAACTTTCCTCTCCCAGCCTCTCCTTTCCTCTCACATACATACACACAGTTATATGCACACGCACACACGTGCACATCTGAGTTGGCGCACACATACACTCACTACACTTACTTCAAAATCCCACTGTGCCTAGTCCTCAAAGTTGTCACTAAAGGACATAAACTGTTTTTCTTCTTTAATTTTTTTTTTTATCTTCACTATGTTTCTTCATTCTACGGTTCCTCCAGTCTGAGAAATATTTAAAAGCCATTGCAAGAGAGCCATAATTTCTAACTTAACGTTGCATGATTTGATTAAGTAAAATAAAAAGGTACTAAAGTTAATAATACCTTATTCTTAAGGTTCATGAGGAGGAATTTTCTCCTTCAAAATCCATATGAAGAAAACACCTCTGGGTCTCCTAACTCTCAGAAAGACTGGTCATAATGGCTATTGCACGAGAGTCCCGAGCTGTAAAGACTCTGTGTTTCCTTTTCGTCCAATCACTTTCTCCAAAGGGCATCTATTCCTGGGCTAGTCCTTAGTAGAAGATGAGGAAGAGAAATGAGTGATGGAGGCCTGTGCTCTCTGCCTGGTGTGATGCTCCTGGTTAATTTTAGGATAAGCAGGTAACTTCTCTGAGACTGGAAGCAAAAATAGGTGGCTCTGGGGACCAACCCAACCAGGGTGCTATATCTGGATTAAAACAATCTGTTTCAGTTGTTCTTATCATACCAGACAGCTGCTGCTGTCCCTGCCTCCGCCTAAGCCCACATCAGACCCAGAGCCTGGCACGTCTTGGCACTTTGTCTTGCCTGGCATGGCAAGTCTTCATGAAGATTGTCTTCTGCAAAAGAGCCCTAGAACTTATCCCTTTTTTACTAGCTTTCGCAGAAGTTGAAAGGGAAACTTCATTCATCCACTTTCCATGCAGATACCCCTAGGGTGTGAGATCTGGTTGTATCCACAGAAAAGAACTCTTAAAAGGTCACCAAAGTCCTTAACCTCTAAGAACGTCCTAGTCTGTGTTTAGAACACAGTCAGACACTGGGATGCTGAGTCACAGAAGAACTTGATTTGAGAATATCTCACATACCCTCTTCGTGGCATGCAGAACCCCACTCATGAAGAGATTTAAAGCAGCGGCTCTCAACTGTGGGTCTTGACCCCTTTGACAAGTGTCTATCTCCAAAAAATATTTACACTGTGATTCATAACATTAGCAAAATTACAGTTATGAAATAGCCATGAAAATAGTTTTATGGTCAGGAGTCACCACAGCATGAGGACGTGTATTAAAGTGTTTGCAGCATTAGGAAGATTGAGAACCATTGCTTTAAAGGGAAGTGGGCACAACCACAAATAACAAAGTCTGTAGATTAAAAAAATTTTGACCCAAGAGCATTAGAGAGGCACATTGCATCAGCTGTGTGGAATGGGTGAGGTACACAGGGATGTGCAGATGTGTGTGCATGCATGTAAATGTGCAATTACAGGTCAACAAGCCTCAAACACCACTGTCCACCTCACTCACAAGCCTGGAACTGACAAAATCAGCTGGACCAGAGCCTCCCCTGTCTCCACTCCCCAGAACTGCCACCACAGCTGGCTTTTCACATGGGCACTTGGAACTTAATCCTCAACAAATGTTTTGCCTGTCATGTCCTATGTCCCAGTCTCCATCCCAGTGGCTATGAGTACAGCACATCCTGTGACTCACACAAAAAAAAAAGGGACAAAGAGAGAGATGTACATCTCTAATGATCAAATCAGGCTAAGCTATCCCTTGCTGTGTTCACATGTATCATGGAAAAGCAGGCGTGACTTACATGTGTTGGTCCAGAGCCTATGGAAAAGAAGCCAAATTTCCAAGCACAGGAATCTAACCTGTTTCTTTGGGCTCATCGGATTCCCATACACAAAGGTAACCCCAACCAGGCTGTTGAAAACGATGCCCATTGGGGTCGGCAATACGGTTCAGTTGGTAAAAAGATCATGGCGTGCCAAGCAAGCCTAACACCTTGAGTTTGATCCATGGAGCCCACATAACAAGCTGGGCATGGTGGTGTTCACCTAAAAGTGCAGGACTCCTATATTGAGATGGGATGTGGAAATGGGAGGACCAGGGGGAAGCTGCAGGGCCAGCTGGCCTGGAGGACACAGCACAATAGCAGAAACAAGAGGGGCGTTGACTGAATTGGATGGAAGGCAAGAACAGACTCCTGAAACAGATCAAAGTTCTCTGATCTCCACATGCATTCATCACATTCACACACATGTGCATTGTATCCGCATGTGCTAAGTTAAGTTTTTAAAAAGGACAATATCCACCAGACTTAAAAATCTCAGAAAGAAATGTTATGTAGAACAGCGTGACATATATCCAGCCAAGAAGCGCTCAGGAGCTTTCTTGGCTCTTTCAACACTTAAAGTTGTATTGGATTTTTGTTCAGTTTAGCTCCACAGTTGACTGGATGGCGGAACAACCACACACAGGCCAGGCATTTGGACCCCAGGCAAGGCACATTTTTGTATAGGCTAATGTCTATTTCAGCAAGAATTAATGTAATTATATGTAATGTTGACAGATTATGACATTTACCTATTAAGACACTGTACAAACATTCCAATAATTTGCTGGCTTTTGAGTTTGTGAAAAATAAATGAGCCCAAATCCCAAAAGATGTTGCTTAATGGGGTTAAATGGAATCGCGGTTTTAGAAGCCGAGCGCTCAGGAAATAACAGCCAAAGAATAACGCATTTTAAGCCAAAACACATACAGTGGTCAGGGAATATTTAGCACTTACCACAAGACTGCTGTCCAGAGAAAGTCTTTTACCAAAGTCCCTCTTGTCCAGCTGTCTCTTCCCCTCCATGGGTGAGTGATGTATTTTCCTTTGCAATTTATAAGAATCTCACGTCTGTCTCCGCGGCCACTGCAGAAAGTGAGCACATGTTTTGTTATCGAGCACACAGTGTTTAGACTCCGCAATTTTCCTACCAGAAACTAGGGCCAAATATTACCCAGACTCAAACAGTAAGGCTAAAATGAGACTTCAATGAGTGGCACATACTTGAGCCATCTTTTGGGAGGTGCTTGTAATTTTTTTAAGGTTCTGTTTGAAGAGTCAGGGAATGAACTGGCATGTTACATCAGCAGACTGTGGTCAAAAGCAAATGGTCTGTGTCGTGCTTGCTCCATACCTGTCCTTTTTCCATCAGGCAGAAGAAGCATTCTATTTCTATGCACACAGGTGGCATCTGTAAATCCCTTGAGCACAAACCCACAAAACTGTACTCCATCAACTACAAGCTCTCACTCTAAATACGAAGGGTGCACTGTGTTTCAAGCTCTACTTTACTTCTTACTGGCTAATAACTCAAAAAAATTTTATATATTTAATTCTCAGTAGGTTGATCTCTAAAACACCACTAATAAAAAAAAACCCATTAATAAGAACATTCAATTAAAGAATTTTTTTCTGGTGACTGGTACATAGTAGGTGGTTAGACTTATATATTAGAATGTTGATCATCCCTCTAGTACACGTGATAAATCTGGGAAAGATGCTAGGTGACGGATTTTATGTTTCTCCATAGAGTAAGGAGAATGCACCCAGGGAGAATGAGAACCCTTGTAAAGCTCCTCAGCCTGGCTTGCCTATCTGCTTGGTTTGATTAATCCTTTCACATTCATTAAGCTGTCAATCACATAATACAACAGTAGAAATGACATAGAAATTACTGAGCAGCGGTATTCTGTACATGCACTGAGCAATGTCAACATCTTAGGACAGCAAGGATCAACTACAACAATGAGCAATAATGGTGACAGCAGGAAGCCCTGGCCACTTAACCTGCCTCATTGGAAGCACCATCCCACACCATTGGTGTGCGCATTTGTTAGTTGGGACTGGGGAGACATCTCAGTCAGTAAAGTGCCCGCCATGCAAGCAGGAAGACCCTAGTCTGGATCACCCACCATGTAACAGTCAGGAGTTTCAGACACCCCTGTGATCCCAGAGCTGGGGAAGCTGAGACAAGAGCATCTCCGAAGCTCACTGGTCACTCAGCTTAGTGAAACTGATGAGTTACAAGTTCAGTGAGAGATCCTGACTCAAGACATAGTGAACCATGGCAGAGGAAGGCACCTTGAGTAGAAGCCACACACATAGACACGTACCTACACACATGTGTACATAAACAAACACAAGTGTAATGAAGAGAGAGAGAGAGACAGACAGAGAGAGACAGAGAGAGAGAGAGAGAGAGAGAGAGAGAGAGAGAGAGAGAGAGAGAACATGAGAAGATGACCATGACAAAGTGCAAAGTCATCCAACAGGTCAGCGCCAGACCAATTAAAAACAAACAAACAAAGGTATGGTTGTGTACATCTATAATGGAAGCATTCAAGAAATAAAAGACAGAAAGTGGCAAACAGGAAGTGAGATACAAGAAAGAGAGGTAGGAAAAGAAAGAAGGAAGAGTTAGAGGGTAGAGGGAAGGAGAGAGGAAAGAGGAAAAGAAAAAAATAAAGAGCGGAGAGAAAGGGGACCTGAACGTATGTTCAAATTTCTAGAAAGCCTAAAGTCTAAGAGACGAACATATTAACTAGTCAAATGCAGTGTAAAATACAATAGTGCACTGATGAAGAAATGATTTTTACCAGGAGGATTAGCTCTGGATGGGGCTAACCTTGGCTAAGTGGCCTTTATTGCCACTCTAGTGGCATGGAAGGTGGCTGTCTAGACCCACAGCACAGCTGCGTCTTTACAGTGTACAAACTGAGACAAGAGCATCATGGATGTCCTCCCCACTGTCTGTTCCCTCTTTCCCAGGCTTCCTTAAGACTCTGCCTCTCTTTCATGCACTGCTTGAGGGAAGGTTTTAAAACCTCCCTATACAAAATGTCTCTGCACTGCCCAGGAATTCTTCAGAAGAAAATCAAGATAAAAATAAAACAGGTATATAAAGAAACCTTACGAATAAATAAATGAAAGTAAAGTAAATAAAAATAAACACAGACAGAATGCGTACAACCCCAGTGGACTGGAAGGAATGCGGAGATGTGACTGAGGGAAAAAACTTTCTGCAGTGTGTCATCTGCTAATGTTAATGAGTTAGTTAAATTAGAAAAATCCCAATTGCTCAAAGCAAAAAGCATTCAACCAGATAGGATGCCAGGGTGGGGGTACGGCCCATGCTGTCAAACCCATTCTGTTCAGCTGATTTGTGTTGTTGTTGTTGTGTTTTGTTGTTTGTTTGAGCTGGCTGTGGAGAGCCATCCAATTTCAAGAGAGTATTTTCCATCTGGGGCCAGTTGGGGAATGCACAGGCTAAATGCTGCAAAGCCAGCTGAGAGACAGCAGAACCCATCAGGGAAACAGTTTATGAGGAGAAATGCTTTCTGAAAATCCAGCAAAGATTTGACTGCAACGTCCCCACACACCGCCGCAGCCATTACTTTTCATTAAATGTCTTTGAGCACACGTAAAAACCCAAAACGACTGAGGAAATGGACAGAATCAAATAAATTGGAAGTCGATCCATTTTTGCAGAGGTTTTAGCTGGTAGTTAAAATCTTGCCAATTACCCAGAGTGTCTCTTTGCACTCAAAAACGTTATTTACTCTATTTTACTTTAGAATAACCACCCTCCACGTACTCCTCAACCCCACATAACCCTGACGTGAGTAAAAGTGTGCTAAAAGCCAAGGAAACCAAGATCACACATTAAACCTTCAAAACCCATTAACATACCCCAAATAATACCATTTTAATAAACCACACAATGTAGACTGTGATATTAAAGACATTATGCGCAATAAACTGTTAAAATAAATTTAGGAGAAAAATTTAGAGATGTTTTTTCAGTGTTTAATTAAATTCCAAGTGTTATATACTTGTTGAAAGAGAGCTGGGCTCAAATCTCTTTTCGGGAGCATAAAATACTTAATGGCGATCCCTCAAATGTGACACAGGAAGAGTGAGCCAGAGAAAGGCATGCGGTCCCCTAGGGCTAGAGTTGCTGTGGGCCATGTGATATGGGTGCTGGGTACTGACCTCAAGTCCTCTGCAACAATAGTGCTCTTAAGCACCGAGCCACCTCTCCAGACCCACTGACAGCCTTTTTTTTAAAAATCAGTATCAGTATCAAATGCTGTGATTGGCTATGTGGTCAGTTTGCTTTCTGCAGCTTCACAACAAAAATTCACCTAATAGCATCTGCTCTGACCCATGATGTGGCTTTTGTAGCTGTATAGCACATATGTTTAATTAAGGTCTTTTATAGTCTAGTGAGGTCAATTCTGCTTGCCTATCTCTGACCCAGAACACTGGGCTGTGCATGACAGTGGATGCTGGCCAAGGATAGCAGGTACAATACATATGGCTATTGTTTCAGGGAGCAAAGAAGAAGCGCATTCAGTGTCTTGAGATATGCAATGACCTCACAGTCAGCCACCACTTACCCAAGCCTGACAACTGTCATACCAGGGTAGAGACCCACTTTTCCAAAGCCTTCCAGTGAAATCTCCCAACCTTAAAAATCACACACACACGCACACACACACACACAGACACACACACACACACACACACACACCACACACACACATACCACCCCCCCACACATACCACCACCCCCCCCACCCCCACAGACACACACCACACACACACACACACAGAGAGAGAGAGAGAGAGAGAGAGAGAGAGAGAGAGAGAGAGAGAGAGAGAGAGAGAGAGAAATATAAATTTTCACAAGCCAAATGAGTTCCCCTCAGAGAAGTACACAGCCCAGGGCTTTTCTCATTTCCCATCTTTAATTACATGGCTCTGAAATTTTGGTAATTATTTTTGCCAAGTTTGAATTAATGGAAAACTCCATGTAGAGAAGATTGAAATATTAAATCCTAACACAGAAAACTAAGTAAAGCGACAAAGTTTGGGAGGAGAATTAAATTCCTCATCACCTGTCTGTGCAAATGGAAGAAATTCAAACTTTTTTTTCCCCAAATATAATTTATTCTGCCTTTATGTGAAGCCACAATGTGGAAGCAATTATTCTAAGTTAGAAAAACATGCTCTGGAAGAATTAAGGACTTTCTTCCTTAGTTTAAAATTAAAATATTACCAGGGTTACTTAATATGTTTTAGATGTTTATGCTTGCTACTACAACACAGAAACTAAAGAGACTCTCCCTCAAAACTCTTTCATTCATCTCTCATAAAAGATTAGTGTACGTGGGCATGTGTCCATTGTTTGCAGTCATCTATACTTTTCTTCCTTGTTGGTTTTGGCATTTTGATCTCATCTACACAAAAATTAACTCAACCCGCATGTGGCTATCTTGATGGATCACACTAATTAAGTTATGAGTTATTGCCACGTCCACAGCGCAATTTTGCTAGATAAATGGATTCGGTGGGACTTCCCAACTATTGATTATAGAGTTCCAGTGTAAGGTGGGTATTTTGGGTTTTTCAACTAATTACTTTCATATCTTCTAACAAATTAAATTCTCCAGTCTCTAGTCCCTTCGTCTCTCAGATAAAGACAAAGCAAGTGAGCAGTTGCTAAGGACCCTTTCAAACCTAAAGTATTTTAATCTATGAGACAATTTAATATATCTAAATTCACTGTCGTCTCTCAATTTACAGCTTTACTGGGGTGTAAGTCAAACACCATATAGACCCATAAATATGGTGCTTTGTGTGAACACCATCAGAATCCAATTTCAGCACATTTCCAACGCTCCAAAAAAGAAGCCTGCAGAAACAGGCAGTTCTTGCCCAGCCCTGCCAACCATTCATAGGCAGCTGCTGTTCTACATTGTGTCTCCAGGAATTCATTTTATTTTACAGATTTCATAAGGGGTTTTGAGACAAACTTTTTTCTCTAAGCATAATGTTTTTTTTCCAAGCCACCAATGATGTAACCCTTATCAATACTCCATTTTTACAGCAGACTAATATTCCACTGGACAGGAGTGCCACCTTAGTTTACATATGGGTTATGGAACACTTTAGTTACTTCTATATTTTCCTATGAATAATCACATCACAATACATTTTCATTTCTCTTGTATACATACCTAGGAAAATTATTAAATCAAATTTTAAAAATCTATGATTAGCATTTTCAAGAACTAGTTTACATTCTTACCTGCTGTGTCTGAGAAGTCCAACTCCTCTCCATCTTTGCCAGCATTTCTTATTGTCCATATTTGTTTTAACCATAGATATTTTGCTAGATGTTGATAGTCTCCTTATGGCTTTGGCTTAAATTTCACTAAAGGCTGACAATACTGAGAGTCCTTTTCTATTCAGATTAGCTACTTGTGTATCTTCTTTAGGGAAATATACATTCAGATTTTACCCCATTTTTGGGGGGTTCAGCGATTTGTTTTTTGTTGTAAATTTTTATATTCTTATTTATTTATGTGTCTTTGTGGTTATGTGCAAGTGAATGTGGGTGTCTAGAGTCCAGAAAAGGGTTTCAGATCCCCTGGAGCTGGAGTTATTGGCAGTTGTACGCGCCTGATGTGCATGCTGGGAGCTGAGCTAGGTCCTCAGCAAGCCTTTCAGCCACCACGGAGCCTTCTCCCTGCCCCCAAACTTGCCTTTTTTATTGTTAGAGCACAAGAGGTGGTTTCTGTAAGTCCTGAGCAGAATTCTTTATCTCACAACTATGTGCAAATATTTTTCCCATTAATATACATTTTAAAAGATTACTTTAAAAAAAATTTTATATGTTTGTTTGTGTGTCACTGTGGGTGCCTGTAGAGGCCAAAAGATGGCTGCAGATGCCCTGGAGCTAGAGCCACAGGTGCTTGTGAACTAAGCCACATGGGTGCTGGGAACTGAACCCTGGGCTTCTGCAGGAAGAACAAGTGCTCTTCTGTTGAGCAATCTCCCCTGCCCCTTCTCTTTTTTGACAGTGTCCATCCTTGATATACAAGAGTTTTTAAATGCCATTAAATCACTCGTTCACAATGTTTTCTCTCATTTATCCTCTTGAAGCCAAACCTAAGAAAGGTTTCTTCCTCATCCAAGAAAATGAAAGGTTCATCATATACTAAATTTTGTTATAGTTTTTTAGCTCTTACGTTTAGTTGTATGCTTCCTTTAGAGTTAATTTTTTGCATAGTGTAATAGGAATGAGTCCGTTCTTTTACACACGAACATGCAGAATTGGCTTACCACCATTTGTGGAAAAGACTGATCCTTCCCTCACAGAATTTCTTGGCACTGGGGTTTTAAAAAATCCACAGCTAGTCTCGGTGGCTCATACCTGTAGTCCTAGCACTCAGGAAGACAGAGGCAGGTAGATCTCTGTGAGTTCAAGGCCATCCCGGTCTATGAAATCCAGGATAGCCAAAGCTACAGAGAAACCCTGTCTTGAAACACACACACACACATACACACATGGGGCGGGGGGGGGGGGCAGGGGGGCAGGGGGGGGAGAAACCAAGACTACACAGTGAAACCTTATCTAGGGGGAAAAAATCCACAAACGAGAGGGCTTAGCTACACATTCTGAATTCCATTCTTTTAATGCATACATCAGCATTATATCATCTGGATTACTACAGTGTCACAGTTCAGTTTGAAATCAATATTGTGAGTCTTCTAACTTTGTTTTCCAGATCTGTTGTCTGTTTTAGCATCATATGAATTTTAGCATCATCTTGTAAATTTCTGTGACAAAGCTGGCTAGGATGTGGATGGGACTGGGCTACATCAACATCGCTGCAGGAGGAGCAGCCATCTTTGAAGCCTGAGTCTTCCACTTCCTGAAATCAGATGGCTTTGCCCATTGGGTCTTCTTTAATTTCTTTCTATCGTGCTTGATCGGTTTTTCTGTCCTCACTACCTTGGTGTTAAAATCTTGCATTTTATTTGCTTCTGGGTATTTTCTTTTGTTGTTGCTGTATTTACCACTAAAAACCACAATTTAGGTTGCTTTCCTTTAAGAGTTCTGTCAAGCTTTGAGATGAAGAGCTGGCTCATACTTTCTTCTTTTTCTTTAAAAAGATTTTCCCATTTAGCTATTTTGAATTTTGTTTCAAATGATGTAATAATTACTGTAATCCTAAGCGACATATATTCCAGATTTATTTTATTATATTTGGTATTTGAGTATGGTGTGTGTGTGTGTGTGTGTGTGTGTGTGTGTAAAATGTCCAGTTCTGTCACATTCCTCTCTATTCCTTTGGGACAGGGTCTCTCCCTGCACCTGGCCCTAAGCTGGCTGCCCTAGTGGCCCTCCTCTCACCTTGCTACTTATAGCACTAAGGTCACAGGGATGTGCAGCCACTCCAGGTTCTGGGGACACAAACTCAGGGCCCTATGCTAATGCAGGAAGTAGTTTTACTCAATGAGCCATTTACTCCCCAACCCTCCAGCTTTATTTTTTAAAATATATTTTAAGTCATGAAGAAATTCATAAGAATCGTACATGTTATGTTTGAATTAAGACTGGTGCTTAGCTTACTCAAGTAATGTGGAAATAAACTGCAACGAGTTACCATCATCTTCCCATGCACTCATTGAGCACTTACTGAATGCACAATCCAATCCTGTATTCGACTCATCAACCAGCAAATTGCATTTAACTCCCGGAACATCATAAAACCTACTTGCTGAGAATCTGAAGCATAAAGAAATGCCCTCATCATCTCAAGTTTTTCCCCATGACTAAATATTTTTACTCATTCCATTAAAGGTATTTCCCTTTCTTAGAGGAGAAAGACATTCCATCTCAATTCAACTTTGGAGGATCCACTAGCTGCATCTCCAAGCCAGTGGCTCCACCACTGGCTTTTAAATTGCTAATTATGCTAAAATGTTTCTGAATACAGAATATGGAGTTACTGTTCTTGGGGGAAAAAATACTAACTCTGACTGAGTGACATTACCAATTTTGTCTTTTCCTAAGGAGAATAACCTGCATTTAAACCGTAAGAGTAATTTTATATCATTAAGTCTTAAAAACTTGGAAAGCCAGAGGAAGTCAAATACTTAACACCCTGGAAAAATAAATGTTTATCGTCCACCCTGTTTACATATGATAAGAAGGCTTGGTAGGCCGAAACTCTGCAACCTCAGCTTAAAACCTCCTCTTACGGCAAGTGACATGGCTCAGTGGTTAGGGATAATTTCCACCAAGCTGATGAACGTGGGTCACCAGGACCCACACAGTGGAAGGAGAGAACCAACTCCCACATGGGTGTCATGGGCATGCATGCTCCCCACTCCATACATATACACACAGCAAATCAATAGATAGATGACAGACAGGCAGACAGACAGATAAACGGAATTCACT
Organism: Acomys minous; assembly: GCF_964271855.1. Taxonomy (NCBI): domain Eukaryota; kingdom Metazoa; phylum Chordata; class Mammalia; order Rodentia; family Muridae; genus Acomys; species Acomys minous. Next base: position 62,671,297 of record NC_140483.1, on the reverse strand, counting down.
TTTTTTTTAACACCTCCCATTAAATCTCACCTGAGTAAAATAAACGCCTGTCATTAATCCCTGGAATATGCAAAGAAGAAAAGCATCTCTATAAATTGGTAGTGAGTTCATAGAGGACCCGTGGCGTCGTGGCTCTCCAGGACACGACAGGAGTCTGACAACTGCTGCGTATCCAGCTTCCAGAGCTTTCCACCAGCGTCTAGAGACGTGGATCCAACAACTTACCGCAGGACAGCACGACTTGAAACGACTCCCTTCGTCTTTTCAAAAGCACGGTCCTGCTGCTGAAGAATAAGCGGTCCTCAGAGAGGGCACCATGGAAAGGCTCAGGAAGAAGCCAGAAACGACAGCGGACTAGGACCGGAACGAGCGCCCCTTGCACAAGACGAATGGAGCATGCGCAGAGGCAGCCCATGCGCCACCAAGCCAACATCCGGGAGAGGCGGGGGGCTTTGCAAGTGAAGCCACGCTGTTAGCCCCATACCTTCTCAGCTCCCAGATTTGCTGGCTCTACCCAGCTCCTATTTTCAGCATATACCATCTTACTGATAAGCTATTTAAATAAACCACATCTATTCTACCATCCGTGTCGCTGGTCTAGCCCTTCATTCCAGAAGAGATGAATCTAAAAATCTCCACAGGTTTCTTGACTCCGAAAATGCCTGGACAATGGAAAAAGACTTGCCCTGGAGTTAAAGAGAAGTTGCGTCCTGTGGCGGAAGGGAAGGTGGCGTCAGAGATAAAACCTGAGCCAAGCCAGTTGAAAGCTCAGCACTCAGATTCACTGAACAGGTGGATGCGCCAAGCCACTCTGACAAGCTGGCTCTGGACAGGCCACTTAGCAAGTTTCTTGGATGCTTCCCCCTCGACATGGAAAATAGTATACAACGATTACGGGCGAAATCTATTCAAGATGAAATGAGGAAAAATAAAATCTTTTGAGACAGGGTCTCACTGTTACTCCGTGCTGGCCTTGAATTAACTATGTCGCTGAGGATGACTTTGAACTCCTGACCCCTGTTTATAGTATCTTCCAAACGGCTGGGGTTACAGGCCTGGGCCACCACATTCAGTTTATGCAGTTTATGTTGAATCCAGAGCTTTGTAGATGGTCGGCAAGCACTCCACCAACGAAGCTGCATCTCCAACCAAAACAAAATTTAAAGCACATGGAAATTAATATTAGGAAGACACCAAAGTTTAATAATGAAAATTAAGAAAGCAGAACTAACTGCCTTAAGGAATAATAGCTGGTGGCTGTTCAAAACTGTTTAAAAAGATTTTTTGAATTAACTTTTTAGGCTAGTATGCTGTCAATTTAAATGTCAACTTAACACAATATAGAATCAAACTAGGAGTTTCAATTGGGAAATTAGCTAGATCATGTTGACCTGTAGACATGTTTTTATGGGGGAGGAGATTGCTTGATTATTAACTGATTTAGGAAGACCCAGTGCACTGTTAGAGCCACCATTCTCTAGGCGGGGCCTTGACCCGACCCCTCACTGGTCCATTTCTTTCTGTCCTGGATCGCGTGCATGTGACTAACGACTTTGAGCCCCAGCCTCCGCTCCCCTTTGGATCTGCAAGCCAAAGGAGCTCTCTTCTCCCCTGAGCTGCTTTGATCACAGTGCCATATCACATCTGACTAGGGCAGTGGGCACCGGAAATGCTAGGTTTGAGGAAGGCGTTCCCGTTCATCTCTGTCACCACATTCTCTTTGCATCCGTCCCCCCTCTGCAGTGCAGGTCCTCCAGCCTGTTCCCTGCTTTCCCCAAGTCGCTCCCTTTCCATGCTTTTAGGAATG